>NC_080430.1:36648696-36893696 GCF_028018845.1 Melospiza georgiana | reverse complement strand
AACCAGATGCCCCAGATTCATCAGGCCAGTCCCATTTTTTTTAATGGACCTTCCTGTTGTCTGTTGCAAATTGTCCGGGTGCTGAGCCGTTCCAGTTTTCACAGCCCCCTTCCCTTCCTCCCAGACAGCCAGTGCTCCAGCCCCAGTTCACTTCCTTTGTGTCTGACATCTGCACCATTAGACACCAGAAAGGTGGGCAGGTAGCCCAGTGGCCACAAAACCTGTTTCATTTCTTGGCTGTGCCCCAAAAACCCCCCCTGCCCTACCCACAAAAATCTTCCAGGATGCTAAGACCGCAAATCTGGTCAGCTTATTTTAGCCAACTGTACTATTCAGAAAAATTAAAACAATTATTGCTTGCTTCAAAATGTTTATCTGCCTCTTTAGTTTTCACAGAACGTTTCCTTGTTTTATGGTTAATATTTTACTGTGGAGAAGTAATTAAAAAAAAAAAAAAAACAAACAAAACCAAAAACAAAACCGTAAAATATCATTGTTCTGAGATAGCTGAACCTGAAGCTTTTAATTTATTTTTCGGTTAAAATTTTTTTGATTTTACAGAGGGGTGCAGACCGAACAAAAGTCATGAAATAAAGTTGAAATCAGAGGTAGACATACAATAGGTGAGAAAGTTATTTGTATAAAAACCCTCTAGAATAGCATTGACTAGAAACATCATTGGGAACCAAAGAATTTGCTCGATATCTGGGCTGCCGTTCTTCCTCAGGGAAACTGTATTTAACAAAAAAAAAAAAAAAAAAGACACAAAGCACACATAAGTGCCTCTCATAATGTGAAAGATTTCTGTTTAATTTTGTTTAAGTGTTCTGTGCTATCAGTTGCTGCTTGAATTAAATGAAAAGCAATTTCAGTGGTAAACTGAACCCTTAAATGTAAGAAAAAGATTCCATTTTCTTTTGAGCTATGATCTTAAATTATAGCACTGCCCACTAGAGCTGTTTGAGCTCAGGTTGTGTTAGTGTATTTGTTATAATAAACCCCTTACTTAAGCAGGATTATGGTTTGGCCACAATACCTAGAAGAATAAAAGGTGACATGCAAACTCTTAGTCTGGGAAAATTTTTTTTTTAAAAGCATACTGGAGATAAAATCCTCCTAAGTTTATCACTTTAAAGGTGATTTTGTTGATACTGTTACTTATTAAAACAACATATTTTGACAGCTGCCTCATTTGATAACAAGTAAAATTTGGACTTTTCAATTATTCTTGTTTTGTGTCATTTTTAAAAGACAATACAGAACATGTCCATTGTGAGAAATCATTTGTAATTACTGAGTGAAAATCCAGTGGTGATTTTTAGTATTTGAATTGCTGAAATAAATTAAGATGCCAACTCAAAAGCAAAAATCTTTTTCCATATTATTGTCACATTGCTTAAATGTCAACTTCATACCAAACTAATAGTGAACAGTCTACATACATGCTTGAGAATTAGAATCTTTTAAGAATCTAAGTAAATGCCCTAATTAAAAAACAACAACAACAAAAAAATGTAAAATCCTATATTTGAAGCTGAATTTAAATAGTCACAGCTGATGTAAAATGTCCCTCACTGGCATGTGGCAGCCATTTTAGGTATTCAGGTTGTTTTGTTGTTTTCTACTATATTTATACAGTAGAAATATAAGTGCTTGGAGCATGGGGAATCCAATCAGCATATCATAAATACAGTACAGCATTTCAGCATAAGAGGTGAATTTTTGATTTTCCTTTGAAAGTAACATCTTCAAGGTTTTTAAATAAGATTAGAAAAATTAAATTAAGAAGAAAATCAAGCATATAAATATAGGACCAATATTCAAACTTTTCCTACAATGTTTTGTCTTTTCAGTGCACTAAGGCACTTGAAACATTTTGAAACATTAGTTAATTTAGGTACTCAATGTCTGTAAGAAAGTCTCTGAGATATTTACTATTCTACATCTGACTATTTGTTGTGTAGGCAGCTCTCTAGTAGCTGAACAAAACCAATAATTTTCAGACTTTGCCCTCTTGAGCCAAAGCAATAGTCTATAATGCCTGTGATTTTAGCTACCTATTTAGAAGTTAAGGAAGCAGAACAGAAAAAAAACACCAGAGTCTGAAGAATTAAAGATAATTTCCATTTTAATTCCAAGCTACTTGGAATTGTGTTGTGTGAATCCTAACCTAATAACGAATGGATGAGATTTAGAGGTTCAGCTTGAATACATTCCCACAGCTGCTCACATGGCCCAGGCTGCAACACTGTCATGTCTCTCCCAGTTCCTGCTTTTTGATCTGAATCAAGACCGTTTGCCCCATTTGCCCAAAGGTGCATTTTAAAAACCCAATAAAATTTGCTACTTGTTTCTGGATCTTACTTCAAGCTTACTCCTACCTGTCTTCATCCCATCAACTACCCCTTTTCTACCACAGCAAACCCAACTATTACAATTTTAAGGCCCTTCATGGTTATGGATCCTCCACGGATCATCATTACTTCTGCATCAGCTCAGTGCCAGTGACGGCAGCTCCCATTTGTCCTCAACCAAAGTTTCCTGCAAGTACTTTTATGCTATTTAAAAAACTGCCCCTTATGCTTCAGAGTAGTTTACCACAAAGTTTACACAACCATTTCACATTCCTTCAGCTCTTGTCCTCAAACTTACCTATGCTGTGATCCTGACAAAGAACCTAACAGTACATTTTGTGTGCTGACTTGTATCTACTATGCTAATGATAATAACTTCCCTGTTATTTGATGCTCCTACATTGTGTTACATTCACCTCTTATTCCTTGTAGTGTTCACAGAGACTCCCTGAAAAATCACTTAACTTAGTGTGAAGATTGCCATTCCTTTCAAAGGTTTTGGATCAGGTTCCTGGATGATCAGTCTTTTCTCTTTTATAATACAGTGGGCGCCCAGTCCAAGTAAATTGTAAATCTGTTTATATTTTACCCTTCCTCCAGACTGCATCTTGATAGTAGATCCTTGTTTGGTCCTAGGAGAATGGTGAAGACCAGCCACTGAACGCCTTTTTTCCATTTAGGATTAAATTTAAAATAAAAAGGCGGGTTCTTTAGACATTGCCTTGAGGACACCGAAGCTTTTGTTCCATGGCAGATTTCCTTTTTTCCTAAATCTATGTAACTAATTCTACTTTAAATATTCACTTAGGTATCCAACTGACTTTGAATTAGAATAGCCCCATCCATGGGCATTTGAAATCCAAAGCTCTACTGGACCTAGATTTTTTCCAAGACCTACCCCAGAATGGAAACCCAAAAAACTTCTCAATCTCAGAGCAGAACTAGCCCATTTCTACTGGTGACCTCATTAAGCACAGCACTGTAAGACTGTGCAGGGTAACACAGAAATTTCTATTTAAGTTATGGCACTGGCTCCATATTTCTGCACCAAGCAGTTTGAACAAAATGTATACTTAGATGTCAGTGGTAAAATGGGAGGCCCCTATCAAAGATATGCAGAGGACCCACTTCTACCACCTCCCCAGAGGTGACCCAGAAAGGTCCTCCTTATCTCCCTGTCAACCATCAGAGAAAGAATAGCAAATTTTAAAATCAGTTCTGGAAGAGTTTGCAAGTTGGCACAAGAGCCTGTAATGGTTCTAAACCTTTAACATTATTTTAAGGCTATATTTAAATATATATGTGTCATTTAAAATAACTCACATGCCCTCCTCCCATTTGCTATTATTCATTTCAGCACCGATGCAACAGCCAAATGGTTTACCAGCCTGTGTCGCTAACACTTGCATAATAACTTGAGATCTCACAACCCCTCTATTTATCAAGCAACAATGTTACCAAAAATAACTATATGCATAGCTATAAGGGGAGCTGGGGAGGGGGAGAGGGGGAAAGGGGATGGGGAGATTTGTCAATACAATTTGAAACCTGCAATAAAGAGCTAGCGCTGAAGCGTTCACAGTGTGTAAGTCACTTTTCCTGATGGGCACTTATCACAAGGTGGAGCCAGAAAAAGAGGCTCCATGCAGGCCCTTCGAGAGGCACCAGGACTGGCAGGTCAGCGTGGGGCTCCAGAGCGATGGCACTGCACGTGTCCCTGTGAACCAGCAGCAAGTACAAGGGGGGACATATCTCAGGCAAGGTCCACAATGTCAGTGTAACAAACCCACAGAAGCCCCCTGCCCTCTCCCAAACTAGCAGTAATCATAATTTCCCTGGCTATGCACCTATCCTTAACACTGTTATTCACAGCACAAAAAGGTGTTTTAGTGCAAAATGGTTTTATTGCAACATACAGGAGGTTAATGAAGAAGGAATGTCACTTTTGTGTTCACTGCCCACTCACTGTCCACTCACTTTTCTCATCTGTGTGTCTGTGTCTGTGTGTAGCTTTGCCTTTCAAAGCCTCAGCATTCCTGGGGGTGGGAGGGAAGAAGGAAAGGAGGCAGCAGCTCTTTAGAAAGGCTGCTTCATCTGTGAAGTTTACAAAATACCATCAGCATTGCTGAACTAATGAATAACAAGAATGTGTTGTCTCTAGCTTTTATGCAGACTGTTCTGAAAAGATTCAAAACTGTGTGGGACCTGCAGTGTTGATCTGCCTATTCCAGGTACAGCTTCAATGATTTTTATCTCAGCTTGGAACACAGAGTGTGTTCTGATACTAATACTGATAAAAGCATAAAGGCTGATGCCATCTGCCATGGCAACTATCAAGATGGCAGCTGCTTTTCATCAGCTTTATCTGAACTTTGCGTAACGGGAATTCAGACACTGTGGGTGCATTTTCAAAAAGGACATAAAAATGATAGCACTCCTCTGAATAAAACCAATTCATCAAATATCAACCTACTCTCATCTCCTTCATCTTTCTGGTAAGAAAAACGAAAAAGGGGGAAAATTCCATGTGTGCTCTCTTTAGATCACCTTGTCTCTTTATCAGCCCTGTCTCTGATGCCAGTGGTATTAGACGCTTCCACTCACGCAGCAGCAGCAGCAGCAGGGCTGTAACCCTAAGAGGCTCTGACTTTGAATCCCAGCACTGGCAGCTCTGCTACAAATGGGATTCAAATGTGCAGTGTCTGAGGGCAGTGCAATCAACAAAATAGCATGCTAGTGTACAGAGCCTACCACAGGTAATAATAGAGGCTTTTCCCAAAGAAAGAAAGGGGGAAAAAAAAAAAAGAAAGGAATAAAGAAAGAAATAAGGAGGGAGCAGAAAAAGGAGAGGAAAAAAAAGAACTAGTAGTAATTCTAAGGGGTGCTTTTTATTTCCTCAGCAATGGTTTACAGCAGGTACACCTTCTCCATGTTCATTAGCAGTGCTAGAACATGACAATTCACTGCAAAAAAGATGCTAATTGCAGCACACAAGGTTTTTGTTGCTGGCTATAAAAGCATATCTGAAATATAAATATAAGATGGTAGTATACTAACATATTAGAATGCTGTTACACTTCTACTGATTTTGCTATTTTCCAGAAGGTTATTGTCCCTGATTTTTTTTCCTCTGCTAATTAAATCTTTATTTGATTTATTTCTTTTTTTTTTTTTTTTTTGGTTTAACTTAGCATCTGGCTCTATTCTCCTCAGAATAAATTTTATTGAATTTTAAGTAGATATAGATATATAATGGATGTGTATAAAAAATATAGAAAACAATGATGCTAAACTATACATATAATGTAATTCAAAAATTTACAAAACATGTTCTCAAACGTGTTTGCTGCCACTACAAATTGCTTTGGCAAGTAAAACTAAAATGCTTGAATATTAGTGAAAGAAAGCCTAATTATAGAGAATTAGACACAAAAAGCAAGTTTGACATAGAGAGGACAAGGACCAGAGACAGGACTGCGCAAAATACTGAGTGACTTCAGCTTTCCAGCAAGTCAGTGACATTTGAGGGAGCTCTCTGGCACCACAAGTCAAGCCCCAAGGGACCGAGTTTGCTTGAAGCAAGAATAGCAGACCAAATCATCAGCCATTGTAAATCAGTTTAGCGCCACAGCAGTCAAAGCTAGGGTCTGAGCTGGGCCAAAGGCACGGCAGCTATTTGGCCCAGAAGCTCTCAAGGGTCATAGGAAGCCACAGATCCACATCTAAATTAAAATTATGAACTGTATTAGTAATAATGCCATCAATTTGAAGATATTTTTGTTACTTCTCAATATTTGCATCTGGAAACAATATTACTAAATAGCTGATTCTGCCATCACAGCATGGTTGTTTGCAAGTCAGCAAGGAGAGAAATGGCTGAGACTTATAAAAGAGACTATTACGTTTTTTCTATAAAATCCGCTATTTCAAATATGCACTCATTTTCTCTTTCTGTTGTTGTGTACTAAACAAGGCTGGTAGGCAGGGTATGACAGCCCACATTTTCAATAATGTGAAAAGCAAGAGGAAAAAAAATAGAGTACAAACCCCAAGCTTTCTCTAGATTTTGTTTCCCAGTGCTTCCAGTCCGACCCAGATCCTTGGTTCCTGCTGGGACTCTGTTGAGGCATTTAAATTAAGGGAGTTCTTTAAATTCATATGAATTTCATTTCAGCAAAATGCTCAGCCCTAAAACTAAAACATAAGAAATGAGAGCTGATATCTTTGTTTAAGGTCTTGCAGGGTGATGAAAACCTGTAAGTTCAAGACCATCACATGGAGGTCTTATTGTCTTCCTCCAAATTATGTTTAAAATGCCTTCTGAACACTAAAGAATTTGAACTACTGAAACTTTTGTAAACCTTATTACAGGGACAGGAGATTTTTTTTTTTGTCTCAGAATCAGCAGCTCCACAGCATTTTTAGGTACTAAAAAGATTTTTCTAAAAAAAATTCCCTTGCACTAGAAAGTAACAGCAATAAAACAAAAGCACAGAAAAAAAACTGAAGCAAGTGAAGCATAAGCAGAACTGACACTATGCAGACTTTTAGGATACAATTCTGTATCTGAAAATGTCAATTCATCTCTCCCCTGTGCAAGAACATGTTATTAATGTTTAATGCCTACAGCAAAAGATAAACACTTTCTGGAATGGGGTGGATGAAAGTGTACACAGAAGTACCACATTGCTCTGTAATGGTGACTCTTCTTGGGAGCTACAAGGGCAGTGATTTTTCAATAAAGAAAGCAACAGGGAGACTTTTAAGTCTTACCAAAAGGGGGATGATTGCATTCTCCAATAAACCCACCTTCATAATCCTTTTCATTCTTTATAACTCTATGGCTTTACGTTGCCATCTATTGCTTTTATCATTTGAAGGCAATGAGATTTTTACCATTAATTTCCAGACTAGTAGAAGCAGTGAAAAATGTCATAGCTTCTGAAACTTTTTGTCCAACACAAAGACAAGAGATGCAATTCTCAGATTAAAATGTTCAGAGAAGACTAAATCCACTAAATTCATGGCAGATAAAACACTAAGCCAGCAGTTGAAGAGAAAAACAATCATTAGCTGTGCAAACAGATCATAAGCAGCTGATCAGGAGGCCACATTCAGAATAATGGGTGTAACAATGAAAAGGGTATTACAGAAACTTGAAAGGTACAGAAAAGGATGGCAAAATTATAAGAGTGCTCAAGGACCTGAATTATTTGAAACTTTTGAATAGTTTTCTTCATGCTCTACAGTAAGGAAAATAAACAAAATAGATGCAGGCAAAAGCAAAGAAAAATTGAGAACTCCATTACCTAAAAGACTGTCAAGTCAAAAACATGAAGTCAGTGGCAAGCAAGCTGTTAAAAATGGTATGAATAAACTGTGTCAAACTCCCTATGGAAGTTAGTGGAGTTTGCCACTAGATTTAGAGTGCTGTTCCTGGAAGTGGGATTTCTTCAAAAGATGGAATAAAAAAATTATAAAGCATGTAGATTAAATACTATACATTGCACAATCTTTATAAATTTTTTTAGCAGTTAGGTAAGTATTTGGAAAAAAGAAATAGTAGTTCTGCTAATAAAATTATTCTGAAATCATTGAAGCTTGGTTTAGAACAATAGAGGGACTAGACCTTTATAATGAAACTAAGTATAAACTTTTCCATTAAAAAATAACAAGACCCAATGGATATAAAATCACTTGCTACTCAAGATGCCCCAACACCAAAACACAAGTTCCTGCAATATAATTCATACTGTTTAAATGGGCCAAAGCTGGAATGGGATCTAGGTAACCATCTGCAATTTTTACACCCAAATGACTTTGAAAATATGGCCAGGTCATATTTATGCAACTGACATAGGTCACTCCTGATTTATGGCATGTCTTGACAGACTGGTCCTTAGGAAATACAAAAAGTGCAGCAATACATGGACTGAGCTTTGAATTAAGGCAGATTTTATAGAATTTTATGGTTAAATTTGGAGATTTTTGAGATGCAGTACTGATAAATTGTAGTTATGTTTAATTTTTCCTCCTTTGAACTTTAAAATCTTAAAACTTAGTGGAATATGCAGGTTTGGAAATGAAACAGCCTGCAGTTCTCTGCACTATCCCATCCTTTCACATGAAGAGGCCTTTGACTTCTGCGCTCTGCCCACAGCCTCATACAAGGTCAGTTCTGTTTGCACACAGCAAGGATTCCCATTCCTCTACAGTGGGACTATGTGAACAAGGAAATATAAAATATTGCTAACTATTATTAATAATGGCAAAAAAACCCAAACTGATGTTTGGCATTAGAATTATTTTGACATAATAATATCACATTGTAACTGTGCCACCAGAGGTGGGGTTCTGTGTGTTCCTGCTCTTCAATTAGCCTGCAGTTGTAGTGGTCTGGTAATAGGGTCTCCGCAGAGCCACACTGAAATAGCTTTCCCCATCCTCATCTTCTATTGTAATGGCCTTGAAGCGGGGTCTTCACAGGCATGCCTGGCAGTCATCATCCATCACCGCAAAACTGGTATTCCGCTAAATAAACTTTCTGAGGCTTTTAAAATGTGATATGAACACATCATTTGAGCAAACTGAAAGTTGGTTTGACATGGAAAAGCATAAAGAGAAGGGAGTTGGATAGCTGTTTTGCAAATACAAATATTGGGACTGCTATGAAACCTTTATAGTTCTCATGGCCAAAGTCCACTTAAAGGATTAGAAACTTAATCCTGAATTAATTTTGAAGGGGAGATATCCAAGTATTGCACATATTTTTTTTCAAATAAAATATTCCACAGCTTATTTTGTGGCTTGGAAAAAAAAAGGTGAAAACACAAGTGTGCTTACTGGTCATTGAATATTTTACTGAGCAGGGCTCCTCCTCACACACACTCCTTGTAAGAGTATGACTGCGATGGAAGCTGGACAGGTTTCCACTTTGGGTTTCATCTAGAGGAAAACAACTTGTTTTACTTCATAAAATAGATTTCAAAGAGCTTGACCTAAACATTTCAAGGATCAAGTAATTTAATTTTCTTAGAGAGATCTACTTTATACATATCTTTTCCATTCGTGTGCTGCTGAAAAATAGCACCAAGTTGAATTATTCAACCGGTGCTCTGCATTAGGATAAGATCACCTATCTAGGACCTTGCAGACCAGCTGTTCTAGCCTGTTTCCCTCACTGCTTGGTCTCTTTCATCACAAAAGACTACCAGTGGATTTTTTTATCTCTTTACTTCTTACACACTGTGTTTTCTAAGATATCTCTGAGTTTTTACTCAAGTGAATTTGAGAGGAGAATCAGATACCACTACTAATACTAAAAGTTTCTACTTAAGCAGATCTCAAAATCTTAGTGCAACTACTGTATAAAAGTTCAGAATACAGCCTCTATGAGCCAAGACTGAATTGTAATTAAGATGAGAGCAATGTTGCAATTCGGTAGAAGCAGTGAGTAAAAGCCAGTGTTATTGCTGTTCCACGTTAAGGTCAGGGTTGTGCTCCAAGGACCATGCATGATCCCTCTCCCTGAGTAAATACGGAAAGGTGTTGGTCCTGCAGCACAGAAGATCACAGCCTGACTTGCTTTTCTCAGGAATTGCATTTGATGGGTGATGGATGATCAAGAGGGAAAGCAAGTGGAATGGCATTCAGTTGTGTGTAGGAGAACTGGACTTGTGTCCCCATCAGCCCTTACAGTGACTGCAGCCTGTGCTTGGGCTGGGTTGAATCATCCTGACTCAAGGGCAGCGAGCACTTGCTTCACACATTTGAATACATGGCCCAGAATGTAAAGCATGAAAATAAAACTAGTAACTTTCCACAGTTTTCGAGGAAATGGTGCTATTGGTAGCAGAGTAGGCTAACAGCAACAGGAGAAAAAAAAAGAACAAGGGCAGAATGCGCGATTCCCACAGATAATTTGATCATATCCCAGAAGCACAGAGTACTTGATGTTACCTCAGGTTTTAACAGGGTTTTTTTGGCATTCCTGGAGGAGACAGCATAGTGAGTCATGACTCACACCACCTGCTCACCTGAAAACTGCCACAGCCTGCCACAAGGTTTAAAATCAATAAGTGTTGGTGTCTTCAGGTCATAAACATTTTCTGTATAATTTATATAAAGAGTCTGCAACAGAAGGAAAAAGAAAAAGGCTTATTTTCTCAAGTTATTGCAAAAAGATGGAACAATCAAGAGGTCTTTCACCTGTTAAACTGCACAGAAAAAGTAGAAGTTATTTTTTTTTACTGGCAGAGATCATGCTGGGTCTGGAATTTAAGATACAGATTGATTGATCTCTTTAATCTAATATTTGTTCATGGGGAGGCTGTTATCTTTATTGTGGTGACACCTGCTAGTGTCGTTATAGTTAAAGGCTTACTGTATTTCTATTATAAATGCCAGGTTGGGGTTTAATATATCAGCAGGTTTGTACTGCACTGGGCTAAACACTAGGCTATGGGTTGTCAATCCTAAGGCACACAGGCAATTTTTTTAAACCCAAATCTGATTCTGTTCAGGGCTTTTTTTTCTCTAATATAAGTGGTAAAATACTGAGGGAGGAAAAAAACAGTTGAAGTAGCATGGATTTCACTAAGCAGCTGATACAGCCTCACTCTCAAAGCTTTACATTCAAAGCTTTGTATTTAATACAAATTGAAATCAGTGTGTAAAGATGTTGTCACCTGCCTTGACAAACAGGCCAAAAAACACCCAGAGATATAGTTTCAAGTGATGTGACATATCTTGTGCTCTTCAGAGGCCAGTTTGAGCCACCCTGCTCATACAAAACCATCGGAATGCCAGCAGAGCTCACCGCTTTAGGAGCACTCTGCATAAGAGAATGCTCCAGAGGCACAGGAGGCTGCCTCATATGCGCTAACTGCTGGTAGAGGGGTAAGCAACGGTCAGGGAAAAATGAGTAAATGATCCTGTTTGTTGAAGTGGGTGAAACGTTTGCTGTGCAGTTTAGTTTAGTTCCAATGGCACCGCTGGGGGTAGTGCAGCGTGGCTCGGAGCGGAGCCGTGTCAGCCGGGGCGTTTCTGGGCAGAGAGAGAGCGAACGGGGCTGGCCCGGGGCTGCTCCGGCCGCTGCGAGGAACCACAGCAGCACATTCCGTGCCGCAGGAGGGTAACAAAGGCACCCCGAGGCTCATTTAGTGCATCTTTCTAACGAGTGGAATAAATTATTCTAGCAAATCACCACACTGACATGGAAAATACTGCTTCCAGGACAAGATCTAGATTTCTTAGTCTTCTCCATTTTTCTCTACAACTTTAATTTTCTAAGTTTCTTTCCACTCGCATATCAGTTTTCACAGCTCCACTACGTGCGTTTCCACTGTCTCACTCCATTTCTGCACAGCCCACTATCCTCTGTCTTTTTACAGAGATGAGCAGGTCTCAAATATGATAATATGCCACATGGTAAGAAATTCTCTCTAAAAAGCTGGCACCTACATTCTGAGTAGAAATCACGTGTGCTTATCTCACTTTCATACACAGTGTGGGTGCTGTGTGCATGTGCCCACACAGATTCCTTGGGCTAATATCCAAAATTTACCCTCTCCCTCGGATCTTCCTCTATTTTTAACTCAGACACACCAAATACAGACCTGAGCCTGAGGTTTCCCCTAAACTGGCTACTTGTAAGGATTGCTCCCCAAAGTCCTCTCCATAGGCCTCCTCTGGTCTTGGCACCTGAGTTGGTGCTCAGGAGACCTGCCTGATCTTCTGTCAGGATGAATTAGACATGGGAGTTTATCATCATGCAGGTCCTAGCACACCATTTGCCTTTGTACATGTATCTGCAGTTAAATACATCCATTTTACATTCAAAACACACAAAACTGGGGAACAGGACGACACCTTCTCTGTAGAAAAATGTCATCCTCCTTCATCACCCCTACAACACAACTCAACATTTCTTTGTAAAGGGTGGATGAAATGGGAAAATATCCCACTCTATACTATCTCTTCTCTTGTTCTACCTCTAAATGAAATAGCATATTCTTCCCTGTCATTTTTATGGTTTTATATATACACACACACATTGGTCACACGCCTGCGTTTTTTATGTTCCAACTGACAAACTAGCTTTTTACATGCCTTTTACCTTGTTCTCTATCTTCAAATTCTTCATGTAATTTCTACTTCTCCAGGAATTTCACCAATTCATCACAGTGAACATGGTTATTTTTTAATTGCTATCCATACTGTAGTAAATATAAATGACAAAAATCATCAAACATATGTTGCCTAAGTTGTATAAATATGCATATATGTTAAAGATGTGGTAGCAGGCAGGTGCACAGGAAATCTTCATAAAGTTAACAGCTACTGCAGCAATAATAAACTGATGTTACCCTTTCAAATGCTAGTCAGGATTTTGCAAGCATTAGCCACCACCGTGTGATTTGAGCAGTGCCACTAATACAGATATAGTCAAGCTGGCAACTTGTCTCTCCCCCCGGCCCCAGTCTCCCCCTTTCTTCTCACAAAGAAATAGAATGAGTTTATTAAAGTATGGATGCCATTTTCATCTCGCAACGTTAACTGTGTTGTCTGTATCCCAAAGGTACTGAGCCAGTCAACGCAAACAGCTGTGCCACCTACTTGCAACAGTTGTACACCCACCACAAAGCACGGGGAGGAGGAGCAGGTTAAAGCGAACCGTAAAGCTGCTGCAAAGTGTACCTCACTTTGCAGTTTACCCATTAGCTCGAGGGAAATTTCATCCCTTTGGAGAATGTGCATTGTATGTAGAGCTCGTAGCAGAGAGTATTCTTTTCCTCTCGTCTCCTATAAACCACCTACTGCATTTTTATGTTCCACAATCACATACACCAAAACAGTGTTTAGCAAATTAACATCAAGCTAAATAAAAGGCATATCAACCAACTTAGCAGGCAGTTTTTAGTTGCTTCTCTACTGAGGATGTTGGGTGATCCGTAGGCTGAGAGCAGTATTTCCCTCATATTCTCATTATTTGATTTTAGTTCAATTAGATGAGTTTCACAGGAAAATTAATTATTTTCACAACTTTTATCAGTAGCCCTGATTCCTGTAACATGAAGGAATAAGGCAAGCTGATGGAGGAAAAGACAGATTCAGCACACCTCCAAGGGCAGGACTCAGGCAGGATGACAAAATTGCCCTTTCACTCCACCCCTTTGTGAGGAGAAGCCCTGGCTGCAGAAACTCTGTGCACAATCACAGGCAAGTGCATTATGTGTCTGTGCATGCACATACACGTGTGTTGGGGAAGAGAGAGGGAAATACTCGTGGTTGTCTCTATGCAAGTGCACTGGATTTTTGATCTCTGCTGCAGATAGATGCATGTGGTTTGATTTCTGTGAGAGTCATTGGAAAAACATCTCTTCTCTTGTAGGCCAGATACAATGCATGTATTCAGCAAAGGCTTTGTGTCAGAGATGAGATGTGACACAAGCCAAGAAATAAGAGAAGTAGCACAAGCACATGCAGGCAGGAATGCAGTCAGGCACTTGTCCAGTACTTCTAAAGGTGCTGCTAAACACTAACAGTGCTCACAAAAAAACTATAGTAACCAAGGCTTCCCTACATCGTCATTACATTAACATCCACAGCACAAACAAAACACCTGCAGTTTTCCAAAGAGATGTTTATTTGAGGACAGATCTACATATCGGTGAATGCCTAGACCTTGTAATCCTGATCCTCTGATACAATAACAGAGGCACAATCAGTACTAAGTGTTCATGTAGAAAAAGAAATACTTTTAACTACAGCACAATTAGTTGTGGGCTTCTTTCTCCCTCTTCAATATAATTAACTAGGGCTTTATCTTACCATTATCCTTCTATGCACTAGGGACTCCATCTAGGAACATTTTTCTCACAGGACTCTAATATACTCTTATCTTTTTATATTAATTGAGTTATCTTACACTGTCACAGAGGTAATAGCTGAAACAGAGATGCAGAAAGAAAATGTCAGTCACTCCTGAGTCTATTTGAACCCAAAGAACTTCGGCTAGGGAAGTGTTTCATCACCCAGTTCAAACCTTTCAGGGATCTGGTTTCTCTGTCCCTGGAGTGTGAGCAGGGAAATCACACTGCTCAGAACAGATCCATTATCACACTCAAAACACTTTAGACTTACTAAAAAATAATTGTCTAACTTTTTCTTGTTTATATATGTATTCTTTTAAGTACAGAATGAGTATATAAAATAGGTCCATCATAGCTTGAAATACCCAGGTATTATCTGAACTCAGGAGAGATGAATCTGTGATGATCTACAAGAGATATTGGAGAAAGCAACTATGAGTTTTTGACTCCCAAAGTATCTTAATGTACCCCTTCCTCATGGCAAATGGTCTTTTTGCCATACAAACTAGAGACCGCTCCAAAACCAAGTCTTGTTTGCTATCTTATCCCACACACCAGAAGCCCCAGAGGGTCCCAGTCCAGCTGCTGACCCCTCTTGCCTTTGCTGGTGGACTGCTGTGTCTCACACAAGCCAGGCAAGAGATTTACAGAAGGGGCAGTACACAGAGAGTTATTGTCAGCTATGAACACTCCATAAATGAGCCATAAAATAATATTTCTTGCAGCATTCATTTCAGTACTGAGGACCTCATCATGAGACCTGTCCAGTTCAAGTCCTTGGGCAAAGGTTTTTTAAGTTCCAGATCAAATTTTACAGAGAACTTTTCCTTACCTGGATGGAAGCAAACTCAAGTATCAGCTCATATGTTCACATATCAGCAAGTGAAATTTTGTAGGAGAGGATTGTGCAGGGAGTCACTGCCAACCAGTGACCTCAGCAGTTCTCTTTCAAGATACTTCCCTGTGCTCTCCCTGTATAACTCCATCCTTCTCCTTATAAAGGGAATTAATTTACTCCAAAACAATACACATAAATTAGAAGTTCAAGTTGCAAGACCAAGTAGTCCCAATTAATTCATTTGCATATGACCTAGAAACAAACAAAAAAATCCAAGCCATTGCCTTAAAGATAAAGCAAATCTTATATTTCCATATTGGTGTGCTTCAAAGGAAGAGACTCAGACAAATGGACTATCTCCAAATAATAAAGTACCAGTTTAAGAAAAATGCACTGGCCAAGATTACTGCAAATTATGCACTCCTGTACCTAAGCACCATTCACACTCTTGAATTAGAAATATACATGCTAAACTCCAAGGATCAGCACAAAGCCCTTAGCTTGTAATGACATTTCCTTAGCAAAGAAAACTGTATTTTTCACTTGTTTTCTCTGTAAAAGGCCTTAAATTTCTTATTAAAATTTCTCTAAAAATAAATAAATAAACAAATAAATAAATAAATAAATAAATAAATAAATCTGTGACTGACAGTGAATGCAGTTTCTGCTTCAAATAGAGAAGAAAATTATAGCAATCACGAGTGACCTGTTCTGTGAGAAACAATTAGGCAAGCTGAAGTATAGATACCATGATGTACTCAGCCTGCAGTCCTAGAAACAAGGTATTTCTGGGCCATGATAGACTGAGAACATTAGTATTTAAACCATATCATGACCTGAAAGTGGGCACTCACCACATCCTCTTGGATAAAGCAGGGAGTGGAAAGGGCATAGCTGTATCTCTATTCTCACCCATTAATCTGTCCACCCACTCCATGGATATCAATGAAATAAGGTTCAGCCTGCGGGCCAAATTCTGTTTTCACTTACTGCTGCAGTCTGTCATCCAAATTTGGTGAATGCTTTGCGGATGTGACCAAATCAGTCCACAAGACTTTTAATTTCTGCTGTTTCAAATGCCAAGAATTTTTTCTTCACAGTCATTAGAGTCAGTCTTTTTTTTCTTTTTTTTTTTTTAAATCTGAGATTTGCCTGAAGGAAAAGACTTATGAGAAACACCATACAGGCCACAGCTTCTCCACAGCCTTAGAAGCCCCTCTGGAAAGCTGTTAGCCACTCAGAAAAGGAATATAACCAGCTGACTCCAAGTGCCACTTGATCAATAATGAGATATTCAGAAGGAGTCTTAATTTTATCTAACCGGAGGGATGAGACTATCATCTTCCCTGACAACCAAAAACTCAGCAGAGACCTCTTAAAGGGAATCATCTCCATTAAATTGTTGCCTGCTTGCAAGCAATAGCAGTAGTGGCACTCACCAGCTTTCAGCTGGAAATGACTGGGGGAGGATGCAGCAGGTAAATTGGTGCTTTGCAGGGGCATTGCACACATACCCGAGGCATTGTGTCATTGTGACACACTCATCCACAGAGGCTGCAGGGACTTGCAATCACTGCTCACACTATGCCTGGGGTGCTAGGGTGCCCCAAAAGGTATGGCATATGTGTCCTGCAACGTGTGTGTGTGTGTGTGTGCACATGGACAGCCTTTCCACAAATCAGGTTCCATGCGTGCATCACAATATCAGTGTAACATCTTTTAAATGAAAAATTTAAATTAAAATGTGATGTTCTAAAAGAGAATTTTGCAGTTCACACCACTGCAAAAACTTACTCTGACTTTTAAAAATTTACGCTATCATTACATTTTTTTTACTCCCAATTAAGATTTTTAGGGAAGACCAAATATTTAAAATGGTGGGTTGGTGACCTTAATATATACATCTCCTTCTTAAAGAAAAATCTTCTCTTTTTTGCAGATTGACTCATGTTATCACTGGTAAATTTCAGTACTTCGTCAATACTAAAGAACATAAACAACTTATCATTTCTTTATACAATTTATTTCCAACTGTACAGCTTACAGATGAGAGAAATTAAATTCTTCTCCAGCAGATAGTATGATCTTCCCATGACTTAAAGAGGAAAAAAGAAAGACAAATTTATCTCCAAAGCTTTAGGTTTGTGCTTTCTAACACTGAGTTGGGTTTCTGACGAAGAGAGTGGAAAAGGAAAAGAAAGAAAAAGAAAAAAAGTGCAATAAAAAGAATAATCTTTGATGTAATAGAACAATAATCAGACCAATAGCCAAAAACAAGAAGTTTCAGGAATAATAAAAAGGAGCAGTTTGACTTGCTAATAAATTGGGAGATTCTGAGGTGCACAAAACATAAGAAAGAGTACCCGCATAGGTAATAGTTAAAGACATATCATGAGCCAGGCAGATGATAATTCATTTTTTCTGTGATGTAACCCAACACTGTTTAGTCCCTTCTTAACAACCCTTCAATCATGTCTCATTTCATTTAAGTCTAAATAACACTTCAGCCACCTCCTACAGGGGAGGACTTGCAGATTTCCCTCTGGAAATACATTTCTATAACCTCAGAGTGTCCAAAAACCCCCAAATTTTATTTTAACTTCTACAATGAGAGAGTATTTAAGTAAGACAGAATTATGAAACCAAGGTTGCACAACATGTCACTTGTTCTCAAAAATTAATCCGATAGTGTTTGCAGTCATGTATTTGTGTACCTCGCATTAGGCCTCACCTTATGTTCTGTCTATATTTGGGCTGTAGCAGGTTTTCAAGTAACATAAGTAAACTTTAGTTATAAAACGATTATTAGCATAAATATGAATAATGTTTTTTAGACAGATTCTATCATCCTGGCTGTAGAAAAGCTCAGTGGTATGAGTCTGAAATTAATACTTACTACATGGTGTGTCTCACCAACCCCAGGACTTCTGAGGCCAGATATACATCTCTGTTTTGCAGATCAAGATCATATGGCATGTCCAAAGCAGATGACTAAAACCCTTCCCCAGCTGAAATAATGAGTCCTTCATTCTCCTAAAATCTCATCCTGCACACAAAATTGTCCGGGTTCACAAACCTGATGAGTTTGACGCAATTTCCATAGGTATTAGTCAATCTTTTCAAAAAACTTTTAGATACACAGTTGCATTGCACAAGTCAATAATTCTTTATAAAAGGTCCTCAGGCAAAATACATAACTAGTCTGAAATGAGTTTTGACTCAGTAGCCTGCAAGTCATGTCAGGCAAGACCAGGAAACAGCCCTATTTTCAGAGCAAATACAATTCACAGTGAATCAAAAAGCTTGCTAAAGACTACAGAAACATTTGGAGACCATGGAGATGCAATCTCACTCATATTCTATCATAATGTCGACATAAAAGTTCTTGCCTCAATTCAGTTCCACCATGATGAATAGCATGTGGCTTCATTGCATTATGAGACTTAAAACCTGTTGGTTTCAATTTAAATTGAGATGATAGCTAAGCACATCTACTTTCAGTGTGAACCAATCAAAAAAAGATGTGGTTTTCCATAGAAACATCTCTACCAATAGTTTATATATGCTGAAGTAGCCAATTACATCTTGGCACACTCAAAAATACATAGCAACAGCAAAGACAGCATGGCAACAGCAGCTGCTGCACAACGGAAAAATTAGAAAATTACTCTTTAGAAAAAAATATATTCTGTTAATTCACTTTGTTTACATTTTCTTTCATGAAATAGTTTTGGAAAACACTGTATGTGTAGCTAACTTCTTGTGTACCTCATTACTGGATGGGTGAATTAAGATTATTAACAAAAATATTCCTTGTTTTCAAAGTTGCCTTCCACTGTGAGTATTATTTTGCATATGGCAAATCATTCAGAAAGCATGGGAATTTCATATGAGTTGCTCCCAAATGAAGGTATTCCAGCAGGCACAAGATGAGTTCACTTTTCATAGCCAGTATGTTGACTTTGGTGTGACAGGACAACCACCCTGAGGAGTGGGGCCTTACCTGACAACCCAGGAACGGCCTGGCCATGGTGGAAAGGCTGATTCTTCCCTCAGGCGAAGCCATCATATTTTCCCTTCATAGAATGTGACATTTGCCATATGATCAGATGTATTTACATGAGTATGCACTTAAAAATACATAAAGGGAGGACAGGGATTTTAAATAGCCATGGTGGAAATACTGGGTTTTTTTAAATTGTTAAGGTCCAGCTCCTGCCTCCACGAGCATATGTTTCACTTCCACTCTCCCCTTCCCAGAGGAATGTCCCACTTTTATTATGGGACGGCGCCCACAAGAGTGGTGGTACGGTGCTCGATTTACACTGTGTCAGTGACGATATAGCAGGGAACAAGCAAAGGGTTGTCAGTGCTTTCTCAGCGGGGCGTGAACGTGTACGACCCTATCGAAGTGCCACCTGTGTGTAAAACAGAGCTGCAGAACATGGCAGTTCACAACACACGTTTTTGAAGGGAGGTGATGGGAAGGCAAAAAAAACCTGTGCAAGAAATCCAGTAATTATGTTCACGGTGGCAGTGTCGTGCGTCTAAATAATATCTTTGGTGTTTTATCTGTTTGTAGATTTGTATCATATTCCCCTGAGATATGAAGTAAGCCATGTGTGCCTCTACAGTTAAGGATGAGGCAGTTTCCCTAACCTAAATCCTGCCATTCTGTAGCTATTAGCATCTGCAAAGTTAATCTACTCTCTGGTAAGGCACAAATACATTTTGATATACTGAGATAGTCTACATTTGAGTTGATCAGATATAGTTATGTAAATCATTTTTAAGTATGGATTCCAGCAACACCAGATAGAGAATTTCAGCTTTACTTGTTCATTCTAATATTTAGGACTCCGTTTTGAGGCTTAATGTGGTTTTGTTTTGTTTCTGTGCAAGCCTATGTAATGGAAAGACGCGTGAGTCCATGCTTACTTCCTGACTGCCCTTCAGATGCCAGAGTGTCTGCCCAATAATGTGAAGAGATCAGTGCTTGAAAGGGAAAGATATTGTCTCTCACTAATATTAAAGCATCATTAGATAGAGAAACGAGGGTTTTTTTCAAATTTTCTCATCTACTTCGTTCATCTGCTTGGCCCAGAAAGTGGACTCCAGATGAGATGAAGGTTAATCTGTCCAGGGTGGCCTTTCCTCTGCCCCCTTGTCCCTGCTCAATAGGTGTCTTGGAAGGCTTTGAATGTTATTTTTGAATCCACCACATAAAGAGCTGCTCTCTAAAACGACCTTTGAACATGACTGAGGGAAGATGGTACTCTCTCAAGTACTGCTTATTGTCCTGCTTTTACACGTTATTTATATGCTTCATCTTCCACTTGTCCTGCTCTTATCCCATTGACCAGGTTCATAGCGGTCATGGCTATGATAAAAATCATTATTATCAGTTATAGCTGCTCTACTTCATTTTAGATAACACTTCTCTTGGATGAGAATGGAAGTGTATGTACTGCTGCTAGTAGCTCTTATCGTTTCTCAAGCTGTCAGTGAACAGTCATTATTGTTCTTCCACTTCTCCTTCTATTGTGAGGACAGTTAGTTATCCCACTTCTCATAAAGCTTCTGGTTTGTAAATTAGCTTCCTATGAAATACTCTTTTATTTAAATCTGGAAGCCTTCACATTTCTTCCCCTAGTTGCATATGGGGAAAATTAGTCACCAAATGGAAATGTGGCTGAGACTTGAAAATGAAATGTATATATTTTTGAAGAAAAAAAATCTCTACCTTCCTGAGTAGGATTCAGAGCTGGCATATTTTGAATTTCAGCATAACAGGTACTTTCTCATAACTTTTCTCTTTTAGTTCTTGGCTGAAATCATCAAGCATTAGAATACAGATTTCTATTCAGTATAGTGAAAACGACCTCATGTAACCTCTTGCTATCCCAGGAGAAGAACAAAAAACTTTCTGGCAAAATACATAATTCCTTGAGTTTTAGGGGCAAAGATTCGTGTAATAGCAAAATCTGATGGAAAGACTGCAAGAATACGATTGAGCCACAGTCTCCAGCCCAGCTTCCTCCATACACTTTATGTAAATTCCCAGAGCTTCCTACCTGCTTCATGTCTCAAGCTATTGCCTCAGGTGAGAGGGGTGCACTTCTTCTCCAAATGTTGTTCATAGGTCACTCATCGAAAGGAATACATCATCCTAAACTGACTCTTTATTCTAGGTAGAGAATTTAATGCCACAGTCAAATTTCATCACTGTTCCTCTATGAGCATTAGCTTATGCAAGTATTAATACCTGGTAAGATGTGAAACTCAGGATTTTGAGTTTTCTGTTGTAAGTTGGCCCTCTCATATAATTGAGATCATTGTCTATGTGTGTGGGAAGCATAAATACCTGCATAGCATAAAAACACTGAGTGAAATGAAATAATGCCTTAGTTTTTCATTACCCCATTGACCTAGTAAGAAAAATACTACACTAGAAAGAGTTGCAGCAGCTGATCCACTGCTGCTTCATAGCAGCCACCCCAAACTTTGCTCTAAAATATCAGAATAAGTGATAGCAAAACTGTTTCAAGTGAATCACACTGGTTTAGGAATGCAGTCCGTATACATGGTGATGTATAAGACTTGTGGAGGTGTGAAGTGGGTTGACCTTGGCTGGATGCCAGGTGCCTACCAAGCTGCCCTGTCACTCCCCTTCTCAGCACGACAGGAGAGAGAAAATACAATGGAAAATAACTAGTAGGTTGAGATGAAACAGTTTACTAAATTTAAAAAAAATAGAAAAAAATGAAAAAATGAAAAAAAAAATAATAAAAAAAAAAATTCCCCATAAGGAGAAAAAAATAATCACTACTTCCCACAGGCAAACCGTGTTCAGCCATTTCCTGGGAATCATGGCTTCAGCATGTGAAGAAGTTTATCCGGAAGGTAAACATTTTATAACAAGAAATTCCCCTGCTTCATTCTCCCTCCCATAGCTTTTATATCATCACATGATATGGAATATCCCTTTCATTAATTTAGGTCAGCTTGCCTCTTAGGATCTTGCCCACTTTCAGCCCCTTGATAAAGAGTGGGGAGAACTTTAGAAAGACAGTGTTGGTGCTGTGCCAGTGCTGCCCAGCAGTACCCAAAACATTGGTGTGTGTTATCAGCACCTTTCTAGCTACCAATGCAAAGCACAGCACTGAGGGCTGCCAGGGGAAAGTGAACCCCATCTCAGCCAGACCCAATAGAAGGCGTAAAAGCACTTCTACACTCTGTGAAACACAAGTCACAGGGAAACTCCAAGAGCCAGGTTTGGTTGGGTGAAGAGTGATGGATGTCATCCACAGATGTAGCTGCTTATGGCAGCTAAATCACTGTGTAAGTTATAATTTTATGCAATTAAGAATACAAGGATCTCCCACATCAAGCTGACCTATCTTATACTTTTATTGAAGCCCTTCTATGGCTTTGTCCCTCCCCTGTCTCTCTCTTGCTTGCCGGGGACACTGGGCCAGAAACATGGACGTTGATGTTCTTGTCCTTTCTCCTCTGTGCCACATTCCCAGTGTGAATCTGCACGTGTGATACAGCACCCAGGTTTCTTCTACAAGCAGCTCTTTTTCTGTACTTTTCCTCTGAAGTGACACTACTCTTCAAGGTGCTGCCCGTTTGCAAGAGCTGACACACTTTCCCACTCTGTCACGGGGAGAGCATTTTTGAGTGCCAGTGCAGGCCACCCACTTGATAAAAATGGTCGTGATACTAAAGTTATCAAGAGCCAACTGTCTCTTCCTCCTCTTCATTCAGATAACAATCCTTCCACGTGCAAAATCCTCGCAGTCTTTAACAAATAGGAAAAGGTGCACGACAGTGTCACATCTCAGCAGAGCAGAGGGGAATAAGAAAGTGGTATAAGATCAAAGGGAAAATTAAAAAGTACTGCAAGTGGTCTGAAGAGCATCCTCTGGGACAAGGGAAAAGAAATGAGGCAGTGGGAGCAACTGAATGACACGGTCATTCTCATAGAGGACCCATTAGACAAAATTTATTTGCTTTAATGTAAGCTATTTGGCAAAAAGCAGATAGCACCTGTGTGCCAGATACATAAAGACACTTGTAATCTGCTCATGATCTATCTGTAGGCTGCACTGTCAGTTGCTTGATGTGCATGAGCCTAGCGTGGGGAGACAGGGAAGAAAGGAAGAGAAACTAACTAACTCACTGTAGCACAAGCATGGAAAGCTTTCCTAATTGTCTCAGTTCTTGTTTTTCTCTCCTTCACTGAATGGCAGTTTTGACCCCACAGAATATTTTTTTTTTTAGATCAGGCTTCAAATACTGAAGATTTAATTCACACTTTTTTAAACCAACAAGCTGAATTATCCATCTGGTTGTCTAATATATTTTTGTGGTAGCTTTAGGTCCTAGCAAATTGGGTATTTCAGTACCTGGACGTCTCCAGTAAACCAGAACATAATGACAATGAACACGTACATTGGTGGAAAAAGGGAGGGGGCTGTATTTCTGTATAAGCATGATAATACATTCTGACACCATAAGAGCAGTATTTTCTGTCAATCAGCTTGAATTCTCTGTAAGTCTCAGACATATAAGTCACATTGAGAGGGTTATGCATTTCACAAGTGGATTTTTATATAAATACTTTCTCTGGCTCCAGTTCAACACAACAAAAGAAGTCAAACATTAGTCTGTATTTGTATTTCTTCACTGAAATGTTTTGACATAAACTGCACACAATCCTAGCTGAAAAGTGCCATACAGTTTGGAAGAAACTGCTGTGAACACCTCTATTGTTCACAAAATGCCAAAGTTTTTGCTTCTTAGAAACTTAAAGGCCTCATTTCCACAGCTCCATCAGCACTTCTGTTCTAAAGAGCACACAGTTCTGTACACAGCCTTCTCCTTCCTTTCTTAGGCTGCTTTCCCTTGTAAGTAGATTCAGAAACCTACCAACTCCACAGATAGCCACAAAAATGACACCTGACCTTTGCCAAAACAACAGTAAAACATCTACAACAAAATGGTGGCTGTTTTCTATTCAGTTGTGAGGCAAATATCTATATTTGCACTGTATTAAATGAATCAGCGTCAGTCTACAGTACATTTGTTTACAGTGCATGGCAACTTCTTGAGTCAAACTGATCAGCTACACTGCTTAATTGTAGAATAACTCAAGGAAAGTAGAGCTATTCTGGATTTGCCCCAGAATTCCTCTGTTCCCCTGACATGTAATGGAAATGATCACAGCCACCACCTAAAAACTGCACAGTTTGGGTACAGCTCTGCAAGATGGTAATAGATGAGTGCTGGAGTGACTGCAGTTGACAGCCAACTTCACCACATCTGGAATAACCCAGAGAATTTTCTAAAATGTACCAGCTAGCTGAATCCCAAGGTTTGGCTAAACTGATCAAGCATCACTGCAGCACACTGGTCATCTGACTACTGTCTTTTCCTCTGAGAATGCCCTAACATTCAGTCAGCATTCATCCAGCATTCATCCTTTCACCCCAGCCCTTCCTTATCCTCCATGCAGCCTGCCTAGCTACCATAAAACAGCAAAATCCTCTAAAAGAGCAGAAAACCTCAAGGCCTCAAATTCCACTTATGGGAAAAGATGGTCACATAGTCCTGAGGCAGATTGTCTGTAAAAGCATGTTCCACTTCACAGTGCTCATTTTATGAAATCACGCTGAGAAACACAGTGTATTCTATTCACTGGCTTAAACTCACCCTAAGTAGTCCCTGTGAAAATGTGTTGGTTTCATTAGACATCCAATACTGTCTTTAGTTCAATGGGTTTAATTATGAGAAAGAAAAAAAAAAAATTCAAGCAATATGTAGATGAACCTGGACTGAAAAATATTTGGTTTAGAAAACAAAGCATTGATTTCAATGAAAAGCTACTGGTGTAAGTGGAAATATTATGCCTTGAAAGGAAATCTATTCATTTCCATAAAAATTTAGTGACTTGAGTATGCATGGATTGGTTCCACTACAGATATATTGGATTCAATGACACTGTATTAGTTTCAAAGCATATTTATCCATGCAGTAAAAATGTATAGGTTATGAGAATTAAAGAGGCGTGATGATGGCTGCCCTGAAGACTAATCTAAAATACAATTTCTATTAAAATTGATCAAATTGTACTTAACAATGATACATCCAAAAGCCCTAAATAAATTTTATTGTATTCTATCACTTTGAACACATCAGCCCTTTTGTGTCACTCTGGTATAAACTGATTCTTCAGGTTCCAAGGGGCTACATCCCTTCCTCTTCTCCACAGAATGCAACTGTGAGCAATTCAGGTTCTTTCTCCATAAGCAAGATATCTTTTTTTCTCTCATCTGTAAGGATGAAAATGCAGCTTGTCTTATAGGCCAGGCAGACAGGAGTATAACACAGACATTTTTTCCAAGCTGTATGTGGAGACCTAGGGGTGCTGCCTGGGGCAGAAGCAGTCCTGTGGACCACAGATCTGAGGTCAATAATCCTCTTATTGAAGTCCAACAGTATGTCCATGGCTGTGCTTCCTTCTGGCTGGCTCCAGGTGCCTCCTTAGGGCATTATTCTGAATCACCCTTCAAATATCACCTAACTTCCTCCTGTGAATGGATATGGAAACAGATACGGAGTTCTGGCTGTTTGAATAGGTGCTCAAATCAGACAAAGAAGCACACCCATGAAGCCAATTCTTTGCTTAGGCCTGTACATTTATTTTCAGTTTAAAAATTATATGTCATACTGAAAAGCTTGCTGGCTCATGCTGAAGCCTAAAAACGTAGGTATGAACTCCCCCTACCAACTCCATTTTTTCTCAGAAATCTCAATGTTTAATAAATGCACAATTAATTGAGAGGTGTTTCAGCTTGATCTGCTGTTGCACAATAGGACTCTGGCTGCACCGCTGTTATAAGTAATATTCTGTAGACACAACATTTGGAACCACTCAGGCTTCTGTGGCTGTTCCTATTGTAAAGAGGCATCCTGAGCGATTCTGAAAGCCCAGGTATTTGTTTTGATTTGTCTATAAAAATGTATCAGTAATTTTATTGTTTAGTTTGTCCTGCTGACTAACACAGCTACCCACTCATGCTAAAGAATGTACATAATACAGAGGCTGTTAAGTGCCTGTACTATTTTTATAAGAAAAAACATCAATAAGCACTTGACTTTGAAGTTTTTACCATCCATTTTCCAGAATGACTCTGAATGATAAAAGAAAACAGTCTTCAACTTCCCTCTTTGTGGTACACAATAAAGCTCTATTTACCATGCAATTTCTTCATGATGGGACCCTAGCTTTTCCCTACACACTCTCATTTCCTCATACAACACAGGCAAATTAATTTTTTTCTTAAATCCTGACTAGTCTGTTCCAGTTAAATACAAGTGGCACCCAATATTTTGACATCATAGTATAATAAATATCCTGAGTTCAAATCCTAAATCTAGATTTTCAGAACAAATAAATGATAAATCAAATTGCAGGATCAGTATCCACATGATTCTGATGAGCCACAGTTTTGTCTTGTCACAGCAAAGAATATTCTTATGTTGACACAACCTATTTTTCACTGCCATGTTATAAATTGAAAGTTTGTTGCAGCTCCTAAGGAACATAATCCATTGTTTTCATCAGAACTCCAAGTTAAATGTACACTATAAAGTTTAAATCTTCATTTAAAGCCTAGAAAGCATAAAATTTAAAGACAGTTACCATTCTGTGCTATAAAACGTCCTGCATCAATTATTCTCTCTCAGAATAAATCTTTTGAAGTGCTATTTCCAGTGCCACCATGCAGGCCTTCTAATCACACCTGCCGTACCTGCAAGGTTCCAAGACAGCAGGGATTTTCCTCAGTTAGGGTTTGCACAATATGGCAAGTTATGCCTTGTTTCTAAGTTCTCTCTAAATTCTTCATCTACTTCTCTCTTGTACCAACATAAAGACAGTTGCTTTGGCACATAGCAGAATTCCTCTGATTCCTTCTACATTTCATTCAACTTTTACTACCTCCTTTCGATATTTTTGTACTGTTATATTATCAAAGTTAAAACACCCTATATGCCAGCTATAGTACAAGACACTATTTGCTCAAAGGAAATTAGAATCTGTGGTCATGATTGTGTAAATATTTACACAGAGGACTAATGGCAGGGCTTAAACAGTTCAACCAAATTTCTCATGAACATGTTGTTATTTCAGGTATAAGTGTTAACAGTAAACACTGTCCTTAAATGCATCACCTGAAGTAGATGGAAGGAGGGTCTGGGCTCCGTGTGGGGAAAGCCCTCTATTCCTGCTTTCCCAGGTAAATAGACAGGAATGGAGGGAAGATCCAGGACTTGAAGGACAATCAAGTTTGACAGTGCATGTTTCTGCTGTTTTCATGTGGCTTAAGTCCTGGGCATGTCAGAACGTTTCGTGCTCACTCCCCTGGCTGTTTCCACAATCACACTCATCCTGCATTAGTCACTTCACACATTTATTACATATATTTTAGAATTCATTCTGTTCTGTGCATGCACTTGTGTGTCTCCTGACTACTAATTTTCAAGTGTCTAGCCATCCCAGTCAGTAGACAGGCAAACATTTACAACTACATCTGATGTTTTCTGACTTCTTCAACATATTTTGTTATGTCTATCCAAAACACCTGCAACACCTGACTGAATAAACCCTAGCCAGTCCTAGGGCAGCAAATACAGGGCAGCATAAATTCCTGCAGAGCCTGTCCCAGCACCCCCTCCACCACTGGGATTTCTGTGCTGTACAACCACCAGATAAGCAAGTCCAAATGCATTCATATCCTTACTGCAAAAGAGGAAAAAGATCAGAGCAGTACAGCCCTTCAGGGCCTCCAGCAGAGGCTCTTTGCTATCCCAGGCTGAAAGGCTTCTCACACTGATTTTTAAAAAGGGACTTGATAGCATGTAGGTTGACAGCCTCAAGTGCAGGACGAGGAATGCACAAAACAAGGGTATCTCATGGGATAGCTACTATTAGTTTGTCTTTTAATGTAGGGCAAAGTCCTGCTCTCAGCTAGGAGTGCACAGGCTTGGGATAAGGATACCACCTGTCATTTAGTAAATCCAGATTTACAGAGGTGTAAACAGGAGTAGAATTTGTTCCAGAATCTCTAGGCAAGCTGAGAAAGAGCTCTTCCAGAACACATATTTCAATATCATGCCTTAGGTAACAGCAAAATCACAGTCTGTATGTTTCTTTCATGAAGTATCAAGCTTCCATGCATCATATATCGCTATATTTCTTTAGCTGCTTCATAGCCCTAAAAGAACACTGGGTTGGGGTTGGGTGGATGGAGTGGCGGTATCTTTTTTATATTGTTCAAGAATATATATTTTTCAAGTCTAACTTAAAAAAAATATATACTCACTCGTTAATTGGCTTTTGTCAGGACACATTCTTCTTTTCAGCTAAGAGATGTATTCTCTGATGTCTTCATTAAAGTACCTCACAATCTTTTTATTCCTGAGAAATATATATATATATATATATATATATATATATATATGTATATGTATATATGAATGTTATGGCAAGCTTTTTTCTTCCCCTTTGATTGTTCCATAATACCAAGAATGCCATTTTAAATGTGTGTTATTTTAACAGGGTTTATTTTAAGCAACAAGGTGGATATTATTCTTTAAATCTAAGTTTAAATAATATGAAGAGTGGAGCCAATTGAAGTAAATCATGATTACTAAGTAGGATTAGTTTGCAACAGCTTCTTTAAAGTTTGCAAGAAAACATATACATGAACAGATCCCTGAAGCAGAAATGCATTTTATTCATAACTTCTACCCCAGGTCCACACTCTCCAAAGTGTCATTGTCATGAATCATTGTTAGCAAAACAATAACTCTAGTGGTCTTACATTTTCTCTCTGTGCAAATTATGTATGTTTCATGTGACATTACTTACTTCCTCAACTAGCAAGTCTTTCCCATCTGTTGGAAAGCCACCAGTGGTGATGTGCTATCAAAGTGAATTACCTTCTTACATGCCAGGAAATTAGGGCAATCCAGTGCCTTTCATGTAGCTCCTCTACACTGCCATCCTGCTCCCACAGGGTCTCCCATTCACTCTTCTCCTACTGATTCGTATGGGAGCAATTGTATAGGAAGTAATTTCTCTGTGGCTTGAAAAATGCTTTTCAGGCTTGAAAAGAAGCTGTGTGATTTGATGTATGATTTGTTCTTAGGCAGCCCCTGAGCACCAGAAAGAGGATTCCCATCCAAGTTCCATGTAAGTGGGTAAAAAACCAAACATGACGAGGGAAACAGTAGAAAAAGTGTGGACAATAAGATCAAAGCGTATGTAGCTGTAGGGCCTTTTACTCCTTGTAAATGTCAGGGTGCATCTGTAGCCAGTGTCAGGACAGAAGATTCAGGGATCAGATCAGGATGGGCTTTTTCATTTCCTTTGCAATTTTCATGATGCCAAATATTTGGATTATTATGAATGCTATAGATTTCCACAGGAGGATGGTTTGATGTCTGAGAGCTGTTGACCAAAGGACTGGTTGGTAAAAGTTTAGCTGAAAGTAGTCTTTGAGAGGAAACTGGCTAACAGTCTTTCCTGCCCTACTCTAAGTTACACTTTGGCTGTAAAATACAAGACTTCAAAACGTGACAAGTGCTAAAGAGCCCTGAGAATGAACAGTTAGGAGTGTGCTCCAGTTCCCCATTGCCATGTCATCTTCCTTCTCTTCCTCTCACTTTTATTTCTCTCCTGCCTACGCCAGCACTTCATTTCTCTCCGATAATCTGGTCATGCCACGTACCCCTCTCACATAAGCCCACGTCCATGCCTGTCTTCCCCTTTCATAACTCTTCACCTTCATGCCTCCCATCTCCCTCCTCCTTTCCATTCCATCCATGGATGCCCCAGGATACTGCTGCTGTCTTTCTCCTTGTCTCGGTCTTCTCTGTGCCTCTGAGTGCGGTTCATCCCTCCGTGACCTCTGCATTGCTTCTCGGGGTTCACCTGACCTCCCAATAATTGCATACCCTTTCCTAGACAACCCCACAAATGTTGCCATTTCCTCCATTTATAAACGCAAGTTTGCCTCCCTCTGTTGGCATTTGTTGAGCCCCCTAGTTCCCCAGATTTTTCCCTTTAGCCTCTTCCTACCCAGTCATTGTAAACAAAATTAAGGGGGTTTACTTTCAATTACAGTATGTCTGAAAAAATCTCTGTCCTGGGAGAGACAAGGAGTCAGGAGGACTGATTTCTTTGAGGCAGAGTTAATCTGCTTAGGTTGAAAAACGAGTGTCTAATGAAGAGCTAGATTCTATTATCTTAATTGTTGAGTTGCTATTATTACTCCATAATACAGCAGGTAAAAGAGACACAAGCAGGTATTCTACAATTTCGTACCAACCAATGAGAACTCACCCAGTAGATATGTCCAGGAGTGTATTTATGCATGCAAAAAGTTCTTTTGAACATTTTAAGTCTCACCTACATTTGATACACACATCTGTAGTGTAGCTAAGTAAATGTGAACACTGTGGTCTCAGTTTATATGTGCTGCTGCAGTTTATCAGAAAAAGTAATGGCATGCTCTTTACTGGAAGATTCAGTCTTGCCCCTCTTTAATTTGGTGGCCCTATTGAATCTCAAATGACCATATTGATATCTAGAAGGATAATGATACCTGTGCTCTCCAGAAAAATTCAGATCATGATCCCTCTATGACCCCAAGCCAGAAAGGATGAAACAGTAAATTATGTTACTCTACTCATTGTCAGGTCCCCATCTGTTCTTTCCTTTCATTCAGGGCTCCATCCTCTCCAGAGCTAGCCCCACATGAACATCTTTAGCAAACACCTGGAGCTAAACCCACTGCAATGACCCTGTACCCGCCTTCTCCACAGTGAATATAGCTGAGGCACGAGCGGCAGGGTTCTCACAGCTCGTCTTGCCCAGGATGTAGAAGAACATCCAGCACCACAATACATAAAATGGCATTTGATTGTATACAAAACTCAGTAATTTGCTAAGGGTCTCCCAGTCATTAGCGAGAATTAACGAGGTTCTACTCTAGTAAAATCTTACTTCAAAATACAGAGTTTTACCGGAACATATGGGATTATAAAAGTAAATGTGCATCACACATAATCTTATGCCACATTATATAGCACATTTTTAAAAAGGAAACACCCACAGGTCTGAACAACTTTTATTTTTATGCAAATTCTGTATGCACAGAGACGTGCTTACTTGTCACTTTTGTGTTGTATCACCGCAGTGCCAAAGGGAAGTATCTCGTCTCGCTTTGCCTAGCCTTTATCCATCTACCTTTGCAAACACTCTTTACCATTCATGAGCTAAAGGACTTCTGGCATCCCAAAATCTGTTTTCCTTTCACATCCATCTTCTGTGACGTGCGGAAGGAAGCCCCTGCAAGAGCTTTGTAACCCAATCCTCCTTGAGAACTCAGTGCTCTGTACAGCTTATGCCCAACCTTGCATGCTTTTTATAACCATAACCATCATCTTTTTATTATGTCTTGGACTTGAAGAGTCCTGAAAGCAGATGTAACTCATGATGACCTGACTTCAATGGGAAAATGAACCAGGTGGCTAATTGTCTCTAAAACAGATACACTGATAATTAGCAGGAGAGCACAATGCAACAGAAGCCTAACCACCAACCTTTTTTTAAGTTAAGCAAATGGGTGAGCAAATGATGCAGCTGCATCATACTTCGACAAGCTAGTAAAGTATCCATATCTTCATCTACTCAGCTACACTCACCAAACCACACCCTCAGGAATGGTATCAATGATTCTGAAATGGTAGACTTATAGACAATGGAAAAAAATATGTACACAAAAGCCCTTGTGCACAAAAGCTCTTCTACAACAGCTTCTCTTTCTGAGCAGGTCATTGCACTAGCATTTCTTCCTGAATATCTGCCTTCAAACCTTGCCTTACGTCCCAAACAGAACTAACCTTGGTGGCCTCATCTTGCTTTCCATTTGCCCATGTCACAAAACAAGCATATTGTCATCCTCTGCTAAGGAGCAGTCCAGGAACAAATAGCAAATAAGCTGCCAGTTAAGCTGTATTGTGTTTACTTGATGATGGCTCTCAGAGTAGATGGCTTTAGCTACCACTGCACATCCCCCACCTTCACAAGCACTAGACTTACTGCTTCCATAAAAAGCAAGCAAAGAAAGTGAGTGGAGCTTGCTTTAAAGATATTAGCAACTCAGAGACTTTAATGTTAAAACACAGATTGCTTTGTAAATGGTGTCAAACAGCAGCCCAAAATATAGCACCATATAAAATACTCAATGCAAGCAACGCCACAGGTGCTGACAGAGAGGTGGAAAGACAAACATTTCCACGTTGTTCCCAGTTCCTTGTCCTGATCTGGCAATTTAGGTTTTTGTGGGATAGAAGATAACACTCTCACCTTTGTTATTTTGCTTCAGTATTTACTGTTGGTTATTCTTAAAAGAGGGATGCAAACAGCAGTGGTTATCTGTTCATCTGGAAGTGTTCTAAGTGCTAGAGAAAAAAAAAAATCAAAAGGACCATTTACTCAGTGCTACTTCCAGGTCAGATTGAAAACTAATTTAGGCACTTTCGTTTAGGAGAACCTCTCATACAGGGGGAGGTTTGTTCTAAAAGAGAACTAGAAAGCAGAACTAGAAATAAAGCAAGGGCCAAATGTAACCTTGTTGTACCAGCCTTACCTGTTCCCTACTTATTTCTGGTACTGCTAGCAGCAACACAGAAAAATCCTTCTGACTACACCCACTCTGCCTCACCAAAGGCACTTGGCCCAAAAGTAGGTTTTGTCAAAGTCTATCAATCACACATCACTAACCTCCTCACAAACGAGTCTTGGCAGGTTTACACAGGCGTAACACAGGGGCAAGAGAGTCATGAAATTAACCTCTGCTCAGGGTCCAAAGTGAGCAAATCACAAAAATTACGCAGGCAGCATAAGTGGTGAAAAGTAGAATTTTCCACTAACATGTTTCTGACTTCCAGTTTTAATAGTCTAAGGAATTGTTATTAGAGTGATCAAAGGGAGAAATCACAAATGCGAGGAATCTGACAACTAAGCATCAAGCTAGTGTGGCAAAGGAGATTGCTTTCTTTCCGTTTCCTCTTAAATACTGCTTTTGGAACTTTATTTTGATGTAGATTTGACAAAACTCGCATTGCATTTCAGTTTCTTGTGCATAGGTCTGCTGAAAGAAAAAGAATAAAGCAAAAATGAAGAGACTGTCAGAACAATAGCTGCTTTATAAAACAAGAAATCTGCCGAGGCTTTAGGTTTTGAGAGTTTACTCTGACAAATAGATAAAAAATGTCAATGGGGAAAATAACCTCTTGCCTACTTTTGCAGCCCCTTAAGACTATTCTAAGTCTATTCACTAAGACCGAGGTACTTCTCTCTGAACTTGTAAAAAATTACCTGTGCTTTTATTGTTGAAGTTAGGAGTATATTAGATATTGTTCTTTTAGTTCTTCTGTTAACTGAGACTAATACAATAGCAGGTAAGTTTTCTTTTTTTTTTCTTCCATCAATTCATCTATCATTTTAATGTCACTTTAAAAGATATAAATACAGACTCTGCAAATTTCAGAATAAGCTTAGCTTTTGTTGTTTGCTCATGTAATTTTCCAGGAATACTAATAAATACATAGAAAAATATCAGCTGTTCACCTACTTTAAATATACCACAATGAGATGAAGACATTTCCAAGTGCCTCAATACTCCTTATTTTTACCATGATAAGCATTAGATTGTGGTGTTCTTGGAATACAAGTTTACTATGATTTCCCTAGAAAACTGCCTGAGTATTTCTGACTTCAACTTATCATATATTCTTTGAATTAATTGTTCTGCTGAATAAGTGGCGTACAGAAGTTAGGCTCTTGGGACTTTTCTTCCATATAAGATTTTAACTTCCTATTTATAAATTCTCTTCCCATAGTTATTTTCTGGGAGTCCAGGACATTTCTCTGTAAGAGGCATTTCAGGATCAGGCTTCATGTATTAGGTGTGAAATGTGACCCAGTCTCTCAATTAAGTGGCTGAGTTCCAGCAGGCCTTGAATGCATAGAACATCCCCTGGGAGCCTTTTCCCTTTTGGTACAGGCAGGTAGCACACACCACCAAGCACAAGATTCTGACTAGTGTAACAATACAATCAGGCTAAGTTGTGTTCCTATCCCTGATTATTCAATTTGTCACACTAGACCAGAAGAAACCAGAATGTTGAGAACCCACAGATCCATGTATCCTCTATAAGGAACACCTCTCAGAAGATATTTGTAGAAAAGATTGCAACACTGAAGGAGGTTTCCCTTAAAAATATTATTTTTCTTTAAAAATAAATATTTAGTTGCAGAGTAAAAACAATATAGAGATTTAATTAAAACCTTAACATTTCCTTTAAAGGTGTTTTCCTACACCAAAACACCCTATGGCATTTTGCACAGTGGAATACACTTCCTCCTATGAGTTAGAGTGAAAGTAAATACTCTTTTACTGAAAGACACTTCCTCTTTTTTTCCCTGGGACACTTATTTCATAAGGAACTTGATATAGTCTCGAACTGAGTCTGAGCACCTATTTTCTTTCTTTCCCAGTCATCTTCAGAATTGCGCTGAATGAAATGTTGGACTGTGGATACTGCAGTCACTGATCACTGCTCCTGTTCCTCACATTGTTTGGGTCTGAGCAGAGCCATCATATTCCTGGAGTAGCAGATGCCTTTAGCATTTGTGTGTTCACCATGTGGAAACCACTATGATGTTTTTGAGCTTAATTTCTCCTGTTTCAATGACTTAAAAACAAACCTAAATCAGGTGGAAAGGGAAGTTCTGGCTGGGGCTACATATCAGTCACCTCCCCAGAATAAACCTACGTCTATGAGGCCTGTCTTTGCTTCTCTCAGACACTGAAAATGCTGAATGTGTGGAAATAAACAAATTTTCTCCTTGGGTACACTACAGCCAAGCACTAGTAAATTCAACACATGTCTCCTGATTTTTTTGTTTTTGGTTGGTTTTTGTTGTTTCTCATTTTTGGAGTTTTTTGGGGGAGGATTTTTTGTGGTTGGTTGGTTGGTTGGTTGGTTGGTTGGTTGGTTGGTTGGTTGGTTGGTTGGTTGGTTGGATTTTTTGGGTAGGCTTTTTTTGTTTGGTTGGTTGGTTTGGTTTTTGGTTTCTGGGGTTTTTTGGTTGGGTTTTTTTTTTGTTTGGTGATTTTTTTTGGAAGTTTGAAATGAGATCTGTAGTCATGTCAATGATTGTGGACTTTTGGCTAGTGCCACACCAAAATGCAGAAGTCTTTACTCAGTGGAACTCATTGTCATGAGATATTTTAATGAAAAATTGGTGCAGCTTGTAAAAGGAAAAACGTATTTCCTAACGTAAGAAGACTTTTCACAATTCTAAGAATTAGAGACAAACACCTTCAATATATTGATGACAGGAAAAACAAAATCCATTTGAGCTGATTATTTTACAGATACTTACAAGACATTTTCCTTCACTGACAACAGATAAGGCATGAGAGGAAACTGTATGTATGATCTGATTCAGAATGCCTGTCCGTACATGAGTTTCATGAAACATGCTGATATTTATGCCCTTGACATTCCCCACATAGTTATAGAAATTATCAGCTTTGTTTACTTTTCCATGGCAGTGCATGCATACACAATTGTACACAAATGTTCCCCCTCATCAGCTGAGTGCACATCCATAAATAAAACATTCCTTAGAAAGGTTATAGACTTAACCACAGAGAAGATCAGCAAGGTCCTCAGGAAGATGTGGCATTGGGACTGGAAGTCTTCAGGGACACAAAAAGTCTGGAAGACAAGGCTCAAAATCTTGAAGGTGGTGCTGTGACAATTGAAAAATGGAAACAGTCATTAAGCAAATGAATGAATTAGATTAAAGGTATAGTAATTATATGGAATAATCATTCATGGTCATCTCATGCTGATTAGTTTGTATCTCAACACCTCTTTCCAGGTTTCTGCATTTTGACTGTATCTAGAAGATGTTGAACGCTCTATTCCCTAGTCTAGGTAAGCCCACAAGGGTAATGGACACAAAAATCTTTCTGTGTTTGTAAGAGACAAATGCTACAGCATAGCCAGTGACCTGTGATTTCTGAAAGATGGACCATGGCCCATCTTACTCCCCAGTCACCAGGTTTAACCAGGGCTCCTCCTCTAATGATTGTCCTGATTCCTACACTTTTTCTTTCTCTTCTCCCTCATCTCCAGCACTGGTAATGCCTTTAGAGCCACAGCAGGCTTTATTTGAATGCTCTAAATAGTCAGGAACTGCAAACCGAATGAAAGCAGATATCTACTTTGTGTCCACTGAAAGTTTTGCAAATTCTTTTGAGATGGGCTAAGAGACAAGAACTTGTGGAGACAAGGTAAAAGAAGATCTGATTCTTCAAGATCAGCTTTAACAGTAAGATATTTGCCAGAAACCCATTTAAAGAAACATCTAAGCAGGAGCAGGTACCTTTCCTTGAATCTGGTCACTAGAGAAGCAAATGTTAAGACACAAATTAGACCACAGGCATTCCACTTCCTGTGCTAAAAATAAGGTGTGTTTACATTTACCAATACATTTTAAATGCTATAAAGGAAGGTGTTTTGCTTATTTCTTTAACTAGTACTGGTTATTGCCGAGGAAGAATCTTTTTACCTGGTCCAGGCTTTTCCTTACTATATTGTTTTAGATGACCAAAGGTATCTATGGGGAAAAATGTGGAACACATGGGGAAAAATCAGAGCAGATTTTTTTATCCCTTGCCTAACTGAACCATCCTTTCCCCACAAAGCCCTGTGCCATTGCTTACTTTTCCTCGCATGTCTATTGAGGTGATTCCTATTATGGGAATAATTCATTTAATTCCTTTAAAAGAATATATTTTTTAAAATCCTTTGTTTAGACTCTTTTAAACATATTGATTCTCAATCATCCAGCCCAAAGCCTTGGATGAAGTGATAATTAGGTGTTAAGAGCTAACCAGATAACCACAGAGGTTATCTCTCTGCAGGCAGTCACTAAACACCTAAACAAGAGTAAAAGTATGAAAACATGAGGTGCTCAGGAGCATTCATCCCCAGTAAATTCTGAAACAATTTGAAACATTTTGAGTTACTGGCCTGCCTTTACAGCCCCACGCTGCTGTGACACATCCTGGTGTGTTTAAAAGTACCCACCCACTTAGAAAACTCAGTGCTCATGATAAAAACATGACGTGTTTAAACCCATAAATCTTGCTGAGGCCCCTCTTTTTCAACAAGGAAACATTAAGAAAATCCCTCTCCCACATAACTGCAAATCATACAGGCTCATTTAATCAAGGGGAGGGATTTGAGATGTGCTTTACCCTGAGATCAGCTCGGCTGGTTAGAGCATGGTGCTAATAATGCCAAGGTTGTGGGGTCTGTCCCTGAATGGGCCATTCATTTAAGAGTTGGACTTGAAAATCCTTGTGGGTCCCTTCCAATTCAGTATCCGCTATGATTCTTACAGTTTAGGAATCCTTTTGTTTTCAGAGGTGAAGATTTCATGTAAATTATTCTGTCAGTTGACTTGGAGCTCTTCATTCATACATCCTTCCTCCATCTGCTATATTCACAGAAATATAAGACTTGCCATTACAAGATTCATATCGTGTTCAAAACAAAAAGAATTTGTAGTGTAATAAGTCGATTTTTTTTCTCTCTCTCTCTCTTCCTTCTCATGTAATTTTTACATTGATCCTCTTTTTTTTTTTTTTTTTTTGGAGAAGACTCCAGGCTTTACCTACCTGATGGATACCTAAGTGATATTCAAGAGACAAACAATTTGTATAGTGCTTAAGGTAATACGTTCACAATAAGAATTTTTTTTTCTTTCTTGGGACACTAAAATATGTCTGATAAAGCATGATTATCACTATAATTAAAGTAGGATACTTGCCTTATAAATCATTTGATATAAAGCTGACCAGCTGCTGCTGTGGTGAGAATGCACTGATGAAGTGGATTATTGCGAAACTGTGTTGGAGTGTATTGCACTACTCTGATAAGTACACAAACGTATCACAGAATTTTCTTCTCAACACTGAGCCCAACTTATCTTGAAATAATTCAGCTAGCATAGCAAGAATGACAACAATAATTAATGTGACTTTCTTTATTTCTTTCATAATCTCCTGCATCATGTTTGCACATCTATGGGGAGGTTCTGTGTAACCATGGTCCTGAATGCCATGGAGATTCCAAAAGCAGGGATCATATTTTTTGCCATTCAAGCCCACAATTTTTATCTGAACTAAGATATTGGTGTGGATGTGCCCTTCAGTTATGTCACATTACCACTCTACCCATGAGTTTCAGGCCATTTTAGGGAGTGTTAGGTCCAGGTAGTTTTGCAGTGGCTATGTTAAAATCCACGAAATCAGAGCTTTGCTAAAGTGAGAATCAAAACTCTCATGCACTATAGGGGACAGTGTTTGGTCCTCCCTCAACTTTGACATGTAAAGTTAGTAATACCATGGTCATGAGCAATAATAAGGGGATTATTTTGGTGGCCACAGATTTTCCTAGTATCATTTCAAGAAACTGGCTTTTTAATAAGTAAATATGAGAAAGCATTGCAATATATTCTTAGAGAATGCTTAATTGAATGGCACACTAAGACTAAAAGCATCTGTGAATATAAGGCTTCCAAACTGTTTTTGTTTTCTAATCATCTCCTTGTATCTGTAGGTCAGACTCTATCCTCACTTTAAACTGCAATGTTCTCTTCTGCCCTCCCCAAAATATTTTCCAAGAGTTTGAAAATGATCCTCCTCAGATCACTTTTCATAAAAGTTCTGAATAAACTGAACCAAATGTGGCTTGTCAGAACAAGTTACAAATCCTATATTGCCTGAAATATTCCTTAAAAGGTAAGGGAAATCAACATATATGTGAACTATTTAGCCCACTATTCAATATTTTACAATCTGAAAGTGATTAGCAACAAGACAACTAATAAATACTTCCAGAGATACTCAAAATACATACTATACACATTTATGTGGGGATTACCATAATAATATTATCACTAACAGAAATATGCACATATGAAAACATCTCAAAGTAAACATAACATTTGCACATAGTAAATACCCATATGTCTCAATAAACACAATTTTAAATTTTAATATGGCAAGTGTGTGGTTCTTTTAATTGAGGATGAAAAATTAAGAGCAAGCCCTTTACAGGGTGAATCCTGCCATTTTCAATGGGCAAAGTTGGTAGAAAAGCATGGCACACCCTGTGAAAGTAGGTGGCATCAGGGCAAGGTCTATAGATAGTGATTAGAGACAGAACACCAGATTAAAGTGCCATCAGAACTACAGCACCAAAGAAAGTGTTGTGGTCTGCTTAACACTGTGACTACAATCCTGGTTTTGGCTACCAGAAGAATGCCTGCTCTTCTTTTTTGAACTAATGGCAGATGTACTCCATGACATGTCCTCTGTTTCATGTTTTTTTTTTGTAGTAGTCACTAATGCACAATTTTTTCTATTTGTCTGAATCCACTGCTATCTACAGATAGCTTTGCTTGCAACACTAGCAAAAGAATAAATGAAGAGTAAAAATTTGTGAACATATTATGAAGAGTGAAGTTTCTCATTTCCTGTAATTTCCAATCACTGTTCTTTTTTTATATACGTCTTGATTGTTTTGCTGAGGAATAGCCTTCTGAAACTTTTAAAAATTAAGCAGAGTTCAACAGAACTGAATTCTTCCTGTGGCTACATATTTTAGAAAGTCTTTGATTTTTAAAGTATTGGGAATAAGAATATTGCCAGCCTCAGAATACCTTCATTAAGACTACCTTGCCAGACCTTCTTCGAATATATGCACTCTGTCATTCTAGCACAGACACTTTTAGCCAGAAAACTTCTTCCTGGTCCTTGCTTCTGGCAATTCACTATTCCATCTTTCTTTTCTTCCTTTACACTATTTGCAAGCATACCAGTTGTCTCAGAGAGCTGCAGTTTCACCATTGACGTCTTCAGCAAAGACCTTCACAATTTGATTTTGAGGTATCAGACTGTGTTTTCATTGCCAACTAATAATCACAATGAAAATATCACTTAAATTCTCTACTGAACCAGTGTGTTATGGACATACTGATGGAGCATAAATATCAGAATGCTAAGATGACATAGAGTTTCTGATTATAATAGCACTATATGAAACAGATACAAGATGGCATATGTTTCTAGCTGTTCCCTCTCCCTTTAACACATAAACACAATTTGTTAACATTCGGGTGAATTTAGTCAGGACTCCTGAATACCCCAAAACAGCTTTTACAGTTTCTAAAATGGATCTGGTGCCTGAGTTTTTCTTCAAATCCCTTCATGCAGAATGGAGACTGGACAGCAAACTTTCTAACTGTGCCCATGCACTCATAAACATCTGTAGCAAACCATAATTCTGCTGAATGCAGGAGCCACATGGCCATGACATTTTGGTTGGGAATGTTAGAGAAGCATGTGGCTCTGAATCCTAATGTTATGGATTTTAGGGATCTCAAGTGGAAGCCAGCTCTCTGAGTCATGCAAGCATTCAACACATCCTGGAAAGCTCTTGAAAAGCAAAAGACATGCAATGTAAAGGTCTTGTAACCTGGCAGCAGCAAAAGAGAGGGTCAAGGTGAGGATGGAGGGTAGCATCTCTCAGGAAGGGAATGGTTAAATGGCCATAGCCCCAGGAGCAGGCAGGCAGCTCCACCACTGCAACAAACAACAAATTATTAACACTGGGCAATTTAGCAGCTCAACTTAGAATAAGCAGCACATTGGGCACTGAGTACACAGTGGCAGACTGTCTATGACTCTCAGCTACCAGCCAGCCAGAGAATTTTATTTTTCGCCCTAAAAAGAGTTCTTTGAAAACTCCACTATAATAGCTCATTCTGTACCTAGGAAAAATTTTAGAGGGCTGAGTCCCAGACTTCCTTTTTGCAGGTGCAAGGCAGTACATTCACACCTCCAGCTCCAGCCGCCGTTTCCAGGGGTTGAGCTGCCCAGGCCAGACTGTAATACAGAATTTCTCCATTTTCCTTAATGCTTTGCACCACCATAAGCAGGTCTGGCCCATCCAAATCCAGTCCCCCAGAGATGTGCAATCACAGCAGCGTTAAGCCAATGAACAGCGCAATCTAGATCCCAGGTTTGGAAAATCTGGCCCCCTCAAGCAGATAATTGTATCAATGCAGCACTATTTTTAAAAAGGGCACATTTCTTGATCGTACCTCACACTGCAGAGCTTCTGTTCAACTAACTACACGACAGTCTGTTAACACTGAAGGAAATCCCCTGAAAGCTGTGTTTGTTTGACCAACACAGACTAAAATTAGAAAAATATTAAATGAAAGCAGCTGGTCAGCTACCAGCCACAATATTATCCCAACTTCCTTCACAGGAAATATTATAATAACATTTTATTTGTTTTTTTCCCCTGCTTGCTGCCGCTGGGGTGTAATATTTCTTTCATGTTGCTGATAGATCAAGAGCACTTCTGTTGGACTCAGGCTGTACTACATGCTGACAGTGATTTGCTCAGCATGGACTTTAATTCACAATCCAGTCGATGTCTAAGGGTGCACAGGGGCAGGAGGGAGCGGAGTGAAAGCAGAGACTATTGACTGCTCTACCCAAGGTTACATGCAGCTTTGTTTTTCATTCTGGTTCAGTATTTTGACTTCTGTAAATGTATGAACAAATAAGCTCAGCGGACCTCTGCCTCTGACCTTTCCAAAGACACAGATCCAGAACCATGGGAAAGGCACCGTGAAACACCTGGGTGCTATGTGAAAGTTACCTCTGACCCTGGGACCATGTGTGTCTGCAGGTTTCTGCTCATCCTCCCTCCTGCAGGACAGCAGGGAGTGCCTGCACAAGGACTTTGCGCCTCTCCTCCGACTTTGCATTCTCCCCTCTACTGCAACTTTTCCACTTCATGCTTAAGTCTCAGCAAAACCAATCAGGGGCCCAAAACAGGGCTTGAACTCCATGACACAAGGCACCCATACTCCCAAAACTCCCAGATGTCCCTGGACTTAGTCTTCAGCTCAGAGGGGTTTGTGGCCCTGCCGTATCAAATGAAGCCAGTTTTGCCTGCTGGCTCTTCCACCCAGATCCTTGCAGAGGAAGACAGCCTGACCCCAAACTGTTGGACTGTCCCCAGACAGTTTTGCATATTCCTTCTCCCTCAGGGAATGGTCGTTGTTTCTCTGCTGTCACAATGGTTTTAACACCCCATTTACATAACACCTTTTGAAATGGACTCCCCCGAGGTCTGGTCTAGCTAGGAAGGGTTTGTTGGGAGAGCTCTATCAGTAACCAGTCCTGCTGTGACTGCCATTGTACCACCAACAGGACACTTCTAGCACAGCTTTTGCCACTTCCTTCCATAAAATTAGCTACATCAGCAAAAGCATTTCCTTTCCAGCAAAAATGTCTTTAAAAACTTCTGCCAGTAATGGAAATCCCTACTGAAAAATTATAACATGCTTTTAATTGTCCTCTGTATCCTACCAAAGATTTCTGCTACAGGCATAGCTTTATGCAGCTACAGTTATGCTTTAACATCAGTTTAAGTATACCAGGTATAATCAGTTCACAGGTTAGTGATAGCTCTTTTTCCTCAGCACATGCATTAAAAAACAATATGGCTTTCATCCATCTCCAGTAACCAAGGGTTTGTGCATATGGAAGCCATATGGAGTGTAAGAGCCTGCCTATATCAGAAATTATAACAATATATAATAATGTGGGAATTGAAACCACTGTAGCTGGACAATATAACCCCCTTTTTCCTCCATAAGGACGTGAATGTATGTGTGCAAGTGAGTAAAATGAGTGGGTTTATCCATTTTAGCTTCTGTTGCTTTGAAAGCAGTTTATCTAAACTGGAAACAAAAATTGTTTATTTCTGAGAAAGAATGTCCACATGGAGAGTCGTGGCAAAATAAATGCAGCATTTTAACTATATGAGTATCATTTGTCATTCCTACAGACACAATTGGTTCTATATCAAAGTCCTATATCTTATTTTTGCATATAGCTTCTTGTCACTACCAGCATTTGCATTTTAGCAATTTGCATTTCTTCTTGCAAATTAAAAAAAAAAAAAAAGTGTTCAATTGAGATTTGCAAATGAGCAAAGGCAGCCAGGTGAAGGCAAGCAGGAGAGATGGGGGAGGGTTGAGGGTGAAGGTGAGAGGGAGATAAACAGCAACAAAATAACAGCTTTGCTCGGAAGGGTTTGGTTTTCCCTCCGACCAAACTTGGTGTGTCCAAGTTTGCATCATGAGTCTAGGTAAGGTGATTTTGCTCAAATGGCATCAATAACTCACTTTTAAGAGCACATATTTATTGATTTCAGGGTATAACATAATTAGGTCTCATATTACTCACATAGGCTGTGCAGTTCCCGCTGTAAACCTACATATTATTCAGAAAATCAAAGTAATCTCTTGTGAGTATTAAAATAACAATACATTTGAGAAATGATTGCTACCATTTTTGAAACTGCATTAATGTTCATTATTTATGTAATATACAAGTTTAGAAGGGGCTGATTTTTTTTTTAACTTCATTGCGAGTATAAAAAAAGTCTTTGAGTTCTTGGAATCAAATTAATGCAAGTTTCCTTTTTTGTATAGGGTGATGAAAGAAATGTATCACTGCACATTAAAAATACATCTCACATTTTATACATTTACGTATGTGGTGCTCTTCATGTTAAAAAAACCACACGCATACAAAAAAAAATCTCAGAGCACTTTAGAGAATTCACCCAGAGACAAAGCTATTGTTCAGGAAAAGCCAGATTAAACAAACATGCCTGTAGTCTTGACTTGAAGGCATTTATGGAATTAACATTCTGAGTCTCAGCTGGCACCATGCTCCAAAGCTGGGGGCAGAACATGCAAAGCCTTTGGCACCTATGAGTTTCCACTGATATTCTCATTATAGACAAAAGCCCAGCATTTTAGACAACTCCAAGTCATTTCTGAATATGTGCATTAATGGAACCAAAAGTTTTAATTAACATTTGTGGCCTTAAATAATGTGGTGCTTTAAAGACTGTTGGAACTGCCCTGACATCACCAGGCAGGCAGTGAGTGACATGACCTTAATACAGAATTGATCTGGCTAGTCTGGGTTATTAATATTCAAGGGCAGCTTAGTTCTCCATACAGTGCAATTTGTAAAGATACCCATGATCAGGGATTTATGGAAACCTAGACTAAATGTGACTAAACAGCAGAATATTTCCTCTTTTATCTAGGATTGCAATGCTTACGGTCCTTTGGAAAAAAGCCCTAGGATTTGTTCCTTTTTTCATGCAAAGTAACAGGTACAGGGGCCCAGTCTGATCTTTAGTTTTGACAGGGCTCACCACTATCTTTCATGCTACATGCTAACACCAGCTTTCACAATCACTCTAGTTCCCAAGACACCCTGTGCCCACTGTCATAGCTGCTATGGTACACAGATAATTCAAGGAAAACCACAGCAAAGCACAGAAGTCAGTCCTTTACATGACCCAGGATCACAAGGATGAGTCCACATCAGCCATCAGGAGATAGTGCTGTTCCCAGCTCATTAGTTGCTAACACACAATATCTCTGAAATACTGACACTTTCCTTGCTCTGGTTGAGCCTGAGATCCTTCCCTACCATACTAACACGGTTCCTAAGTCAACAGAACAAAACCCAGTGCAGTAAGGTGGAAAGTACAGGATCTATAGAGGAAAAAATAAAAATCCCCAAAGGCACGGATGCACTCATGCTTAATTAGTCAGGAACCAGTGGCATAGACAAGGGCCTGGTGTGGTGGAAGACAGCAGAGTAACTAATTCCCAGCCTATGGTGTAACGCTGTTACAAAAAGAAATGACAGATGTCATTCTGACATGTGTTAACCAGAACATCCTGTGTAAGACATGGGAAGAAATTGTCTCGCTCTCCTCATTGCTAGCAAGCTCAGCAGTACTTCTGTGTCAGCTCTCAGTGTCATACTTCATGAAAGATGTAGACAAATTGAAGAGACTGAAGAGAAGAGCAGCAGGAACAGTAGTAAGATGTTTAGAAAATGGGTATAATTAGAAAGAAATGTATGATAAACCCTAACCTTCACACTCTGGTGTGGTAATGGAGGAATCATTGAAGTCATGAGAAGAAGCATTTGGCAATCGGTTTATTTTTCAGCAGAAAATTCCTCTGTGTGTGTGTGTGTGTGTGTGCATGCACATGTGTGTGTATAAAAAAATGTTATATAGCTTTTGGAACTATGTGAAAACTTCAGCAAGGATGGGAGATTTTTAAAATTGGATTAAACATAATTTGGAATCATCTTGATACACTTCCACCTTAGGTGAAAAGGAGGAACAAGATTATTTCTCTGGTCCAATCTATTTTGAAGGCTTCCACAACATTGTACTCTCCCTGTTTTTCTAATATGTTCTGCTGTGTTACAGTCCACTCCAGTCAATTAATATGTCACTTCTTTTTTGCCATCACGAGTCTTCAGCACAGCCCCTTTCTACTCTTCCCCAGATGCATTGCATTAACAGACCTTTCTGGGCAATTGCCAGGACAAGACATTCAGTATTGGAATAAGCATTACTTGGAATAAGCAGACATCATAGTTTCTAGAAGTTCCAATGGTGATTTGATTATTTTGCTGAGAAATACAGTCAGACAAAATAGCTTAATTTATATATATATAGGCTGCCAGAGCCAACCAAGAAATGTTATAAATAATGCTTAATGCTTAATAATGATATGCCACAGGGTTTAAGATTTGTATCTGATAATCAGGACATCGATGTGTTGCACTTTGGGAAGACTTGAGTGTTGCATACTTACTACCCTCTGTGACCAACACATGGTTGACTACAAAGAGCTGCTTCTCCACCATATTTCCATATATCTCCATCCTGCAAACAGTACTGCAGGTATGGATTTTCTACACAGAACCAAGAAAACCCCTCATCTCAGCACCTTAGGTTTCTCTCCAGCTATGTGTCATCACTAAACTCTACCAATGGTATTGCAGTACTTCATGGAAATCACTTTTCCAGAATTCTCACCATTTCCACATTCCTTTTCTGAACTCCTTCTATATGTTCCAGCTCTTATTTGGAAGTCTCAAAAATACACCTAGCAATCAAGCTAGGTTTTACCATTTCTGACCAGAGTACAAGCATTTCTCTTGCATGACAGACTGCCTTCCTGTTTATAAATCCCATCACGAATTTTATGTCTTCTGGATCCTCATGATTTGTGATCCACACTAACCCCAAAACTAATTCTGAAAACCTGATCCTAACCAAATTCCCTGCCCTATGTTTGGTTACATGATATACCAGCTTTCTTGCATCATTTGATTTTTTATCCATTTTTCAGGCTGTATCCAAAACTTGTCAAAATAATTTTGAATATTAATCCCATTTTCAGCCCCCTTTGCTGTCTGTCCAGCTTCATATAACCTGAAAATACTGCAAACATATATCTCCCATAAGGTTCATATTGTGTCACACTGAAATAGACCAAAAAGGTAACATGATTCCTGCAAAATATTAATCAACATAAATTTGCATTTTGACAGGAAATCCTTTTTTGATGACCTGATGAGGTCATCCAGCCAGCCTTTGTAGTGCTGTATAGATTCTTCAACCAGACTGTGTTTCCATGTTGTTCTCATGAATGTCCTATGACATGGCGACAACATCCCTATGAAGTATTTATCGTTATCCCTAAGACTAAGTAGCAAGAAAGTTCCTGGGGTTAGCCTAGAAATTATGCACCTAAACTGTAAACACAGTCTTTGCAGAGTAACTATAATTCCATGGAAGCTTGATAATACAGAACTACAGAATCTATCATTGCTATTGACTTCACCATTCATCCCCTCAAAGGCTATATATAGATTCACATAATGACTCAGAAGAATGTTGTTGGGATAACTGGGGGATATTCTATGAAAACCCAGGGAAGATGCTCCTTGAGCTATACAGTGTAGTTCAAGAAGTCTGTATTGCATTGGTTGCTCGTGTTCCAGAAGGTTATCATGCCCTACTTACAAATACTTGGTGTAATAATGTGGGTTCGACATCTGCATGGCCCTGGTAGACCAGTGCCTGAGCTGTTCCAGAGATGCTCAGGCTTCACCAGCACTATGGAAGTGTCTTACTGACAGTGACAAATTGTGGTGGTGCACTCAGGCTTTGCTTTAACTCTGCCTTGAGTCTAAGAAACAGGCTCACTTTCCATTTGTCTTCATTGTAGGTGACTCTAACAGGTAATGACAGCTGGCAAACAGCAAATAGCAATAAAGCCAAAATAATATTCTGAAATGGGAATTATATCAACACCCAACACTGCCAAAATTGTGCTTTGCTCTAAAGACACCCAGTTCTTGGATTTTCAAAATGTTTGCCTCAGCATACAACAGATGATGTGAGAAAAAAATCTTAATCCATCTTCACCTTCACAACAACAAAAAAAACCAACCAAACAAAAAAACTCCACAAAACCCAAACAAAACAAAACAAAATAAAAAAAAAGAACAACATTGTTTCTCTGCATTCCCAAAGGAAAAGACCAGGCTTCCTAAAAATGTTGTCCAGGCATACAAAAAAGAAGGTAAGGAATGTGGCTGAACTCTTCCAGAAATACAAGTTGCTAGTGGGAAGGATGTGGGCTTACCAGAATTCATGCCAAGTTATGGAAGCCTACATATTCACAGCTACCTACCAAATACAAACATAACATTAATCAAGGTGTAAGAAAGACATATTGCCTCTGTAACTGGGAAGGGAAGCAGTTTGGTCATCAGAAATTTCATAAGTCATGGCACAAGGGTATAGGAAAATTATGAGGCTCAGAAGTATTAGGAGTATCTGGACTGTTACATTTTGTCAAAAACATAGATTAGTTTTTATTCCTGAATATTTTTACATTTTCATCAGATATTTTAGTATCGGGATTCATAAGCATTTAGTGTCTCTTAGACACTGTTTTAATGAAAACATAACCTGCAATTAGGCAGTATTTGGGGGAAAAAAACCTGTTGGTTGGAAATCTGTTTCCCTATTGACATTAAAAACAGTCAATATAACTCTGTGATGATGCAGAAATTTAACTTTTGTACATTTTTATTACATTCAGGATACCAAAGATAACTGGATTTATTCACCGAACGGCTGTTATTGAGTTCAGTTTTCTGGTACAATTTCCTTCCCATATAAACCCATAAAAAGTATGATGGCTGAAACATTAGGAATGCTTAAAGCAGAAGCTGATGTATCTCCATACAGAAAGAACAGATAGATTGCAATCTGTTTATGTCTTTTACATTTTTTACTGTATTAATAAGGAAACACTGTGATTACCAATCAAAAAAAGACTCAGGAGTGCTGCTTGTGAAGTGCACTATTATAAAGATTTATATCTGTATCTGGGGAGTAATATAGAGCATTGATATTTTTAGGAGCTCAGTTCAAAATCTCTTTATTCAATGAAAGCCCATGAGAGTGAAATATATTTTTCCTGGGACAGCATCATTGTTTGTTTATGATAGAAGCTATAAAATTTTTTCCCAAAATTATATGTATGTCCAAAATATCTCAGAATTAATTACAAGATAATTTTCTTGCATTTAACAGAAATATTTTAGAACATGATATTAGGCAGTCAAAAAAAAAATCAGTTCCTGGTCCCTAGATTTGGTTAAGTCTGAACAAAAAGATACCTGTATTTAGCATATTTTTCCTGAACCAAAATTTACTTCTCAAAATACATGGAGAAGATGACTGCTTACACATATTTTAAAACACAAACCACTAAGAGAAGAGCATGAACCAATCCTCCCACTGGGGTTGAGGGGAGACCACAGGGAATTCACCTTTCTGGAGGCAGGTTGTTCTGCAGGTTGCATATGTATGTACTTTTGGCTACATTCTGTCAGCCTTTTGCAGGATCCAAACTTGTCCTTTTTGAATCAAGAGCCTGTTCCTAATGTTTGCTTACCATTACATCTTGAAAGAACAGAATGAGGAGCTAGGACATAATCTAGCAACTCACAGCAATCTTTCCTAGTACTGAGTCAATAGATGCCAACAAGTTGTCTATAATGTAAAATAAATGGTTACTTTTTTCATACAATTAACTGTAAATTCATGTCCATGCTTCTCACAGCACAAAGTACCATGGCATTTATGTGTTTACAGAATGTTTGTGTTAAATATTGTTGCATTTATTCTATTAATACAACAAAAGTCTTAGCAGTTTGTGCCTGGCTTGACTGCATCATACCTATTCCTTTATTAATCAGGAGAGCTCCTGATCTTTTAAGAATCTTTAGGAATCAAAAAAAAATCAAAAAAATTACATTAAAAATATTTTCTAAATAGTTTTACTTTTCTAAATAGTTTTTACTTTTCGATATAATTTTTCCCTTCTTCTGGAGAGCAACATGTCTGCTCTCTGCCTACTTCAAAGATCTTTGGTAGGTCCTGAACCAATTCGACCATTCTCTTTGCTTTGGGTCACATTTTTCTGTGCAGACTGAGAGAATACCATACCACACCATTTTAGGTCTGTTTTGGCACAAATAGACACCTGCTATGGTTTGGAAGAGCACTGCGTACCCAATATATGAGGTTCATCAAGAGAAAAATTAAAATGTGGTAATATTTTAATTCTTTTCTTCCTTCCTTTTAATTGTTAAAATGTAATCTCATGGCCATACTCTTGTCCTCAGGGTATGATATATATCAAACTCATATGTGTGTAAGTGGATTTTTTAAATGTACTATGAAAAGTAGTAACGCATTGAGATCAGAATCTAAGCAAGTAAAAAATAAGATGCATAGGAACTGACGGCATAAATCCAAAGTTTATCATATAATTCCCAGATCCGTGTAGCTGGTCCCTAGGAACATAAAAAACCCAACAGTACAAAGGAAAACATTTTCAGATGTACTTCTTTTTTTTTTTTTCTAAAGATCCTGCTGCAGAGGTTATATCTGGCAGTGGGGAGTTTTTTCTCTTATCTTCAGTTCCCACAAGAACCAAGCTTGAACATCAGAGCTCCCTAAGCCTAATAAATGAGAGTATTCTTGTCTGCTTTATCTTTCTTTTTTCTTCTGTCTAGTCATATGCTGAGGAAATAAATACATGATCTTGTTTTCAGAAGAAGCAATTACATTAAACTGAGGGTGTGAGCCTATCCCATCCCCTGGGCTCTCACCCAGACCTGTGTGGCAACATGCAGCCACCAGAATGCACAAAGGGTGGCTGTTGCTCTCCTTGGAGCAATTGTCCTGGTCTTAGCTTTGGGGCTGGAAGGAAAGTGGCCTCTCTGCAACTTGCTGGTAATGCCTCCCCACAGTCACTCTTGTTCTGACCACTCCAACAGAATGGGGTGCACACCACAATCAATTTCCATAAATTTTCATGTACGCCTCTTTTGCCCTCATTTTCCACAAACATTCAAGTACTTGGCTCATGTTCACATGAAGGCTCCCAGAAAGAGAATGTTAAGCTTACATGCTTGAGCACTTGCTTACAGTAAATTTTAAAATAACTGAGTATGCAAGTCATAAGAGGGGAAATAGAGTGTCTTTGCTGGTCCCTGGCAGAGAGGCATTTAAATAAACCTGGCAAGTACCTGCTTATGTCCTTCTCATCTACAATTATGTCTGCACAAGCAGTTTTATTTGGAACAGTGGACTCGCAATTTGCTCCTCCACCGTAGTTCAATGGATGTGGCGTGGAGCAAGAAATGTACAGCTCTGAATCTTTCTTTCCTCTAGAACAGGCATTATTCTGTTCTGTAACTTGTGCCCCATACTTTGGGGTTTTTAGACAAAACATATTGCATAAGAGTTATAAAATATTACTGAATATTTTGCATGGATAAGACCTTCCATAGGAAAAAGTCTTCCATATTCTTCTGCAAATAGTCATGGACCACAAAGAAACACAGTCAAAAAAGCATATTTTTCTTAATGCTAGTGGTATTTTCTGAATTCCTGAGTGCTCAAACTGAAACACTTAAGTCTGAGTGCAACCAATCAGCCTCAGCTTTTATACTTCTTTCAGCTGGGCCAGCATTTCATTTCTGGCTGATATACATTTCTTCTTTATTTCCTAAAGTTTAAAAAAGTTAGAAAGATGAGATTTGGATACAGGAGGTGGAATTCCAGATGGAAAAAGAGAGGTTTATCAAATGAAAGAGAGAAAAGCCAACAGAAAAACTGAGAAATGAAACATCCAAAAGAGTCACTAGCTTGAACATGGGCACATGAGGCCAAATTTGCCCTCAAAGTATTCCTGCTCTTTCAAACCTGATGGATTAAGCCTGCTATTTGGTTGCTGAACAATCTGTGCTAGCAGGAGAACTACTAGAAATGGCACATAAGCAATTTACTGAGAAGTGGCAGTATTTGCTCTGAGCTCTAACTGGTTCCACAGACACCACATAAAAGATGCCCACATCAGTGTCTGGCAGTTTATTTCACCCTGAGCCAGCCAACACATTTTCTCTCCAAACCCCAGCTTGTCTGCTGCACAGAGGAAAGACACCTGGGGGTAGCTCCACTGCACTTGGAAAAACCCAGCCTCATTGCAAGGCCTTTCTTATTTACCATTCAAATGTTGCTGTATCTCTGAGCCTTGTAGACTGCTCAGGCCTCAGCAGAGTGTGAGCAAAATTGGACCCAATGTGAATTTGCAGTAAATCACTCTGCAGTGCTTGATTCCCCTGCCTCCTGCAAAGTGTCTCTGAGGACTCACACACAGCCACCATGCAGATCAATAACTTTACAGTACAAACAGACAGAAACTTTCCCTTTTGGGAACAGGATAAGGCAAAGTCAATTAATGTACAACAGAGAGATGAGTAATTGAGCCAGGAGTATTTTAATAGGATACACCAATCCGACATTTGCATTTTCAAACTGGTATGTACCTCCTCATCCAGAATCACTTTAAATCAAATTTTTTAAAATCCCTCTGAGGCTGGGAGAAGTCATTGTCACTTTTTAGATATTGAAGAATTCTGTATCGAATCTCCAATACAAAACTTGAACATACAACCCTACTCACTGCGTTTTCTGTTTTCTTTTATGTGTAGACTTGCAGTGGCATAGCCCAAACTTCCCAGGCATACATACTCGGTTCTCAGACTTGGATTTGAAAAATGCCTGGGTTTCTGTGCCACAGCTTGACTCTTCAGTGGCCAAGAGGCAAACACTGAGAATTATATAACTAAAATGACAGCAACTCTCATCAGAAGTCAGCATTTTATATCATGGATTCTGAGGTGCCACAGGAATTTCCTTCCCTAGGGAAAGGAAGCCCTGTCTCAGGCATGGTTGTACCAGGGAGAGAGATGCTTTTTGAGGCCTTGTTCTCTGTTGCAGAACATCTGGATTCTGTGAGACACCTCCTTGTCCTAAAGAAGCCCCAGCAGCCATGGTGAACCCAGCAGCAGCAATTCAGACTCTCTGAAGTTGAGATGCTTTGGGAAGGAGAGCGAGCTTCTATGTCAACGTGTGTGACAACAGCAGTGCTCATTTTCTGAATGCCGTGGGAGGATTCGTGTTTAAGTTATGAGATTGGGTTTGGAGACGTGGAGAGAATATTTCATTTTTTAAAGGGGGACTGTCCAGACTGTGAGAGAACAGCAGTGTAGAGGAAAATGTAACCCATTCCCTCATCTTTCACCCTGCTTTGTGAGAATTCCTGCACAGCTCCCACTATCAGCTTTTATTTGTTTGCAGTATTTTACACACTCACCAACAGTTTCAGCAGCTGTCTATGATTCCAGATACAGTCTGATGTTAAATACAGTAAGTATCTGGGAATAGTAAACATTTGCCAGTAAGACCAGAAAAACAAAAAGATTTAGCAAAGAACCCTTAATGAGAACCATGGGACATGTTACAACTCTGCTGAGGATGAATGTGCTTTGCAAAGGCATTTGCATACTGTCACTCCTCCCAGTGTGGCTATTTCCTTAACCTCTTTTTAGATTGCAAACATGATAGGCCTGTGCAAAATTTCATCGAGGCTTATCCCAAACTGAGGATAAAATTATCAATGACTAAATCATGACTCAGACAAAGGAGACTTAGGCCCCAATTTTCTTCTAGCTTTTAGTAAGTTTATGCCTGTATAACAGTTCTACTGACTTCTGCACTGTTTGCTATATTAATGTGAGCAAAACCAGAAGCCAACTTTGACAGCTTCAGCCTCAACCCACGTAAGAAGTCAAATCAAGGAGCTTGTGCTTGTTTGGTCAACAGCTGAATTTGAACCTTAGTTGCTAATAAACTATATAAACTATATGTGTATCCAAATTTTATGGAAAGTCCTTTGAAGTCAATGGACATTCAGTTGCCTTTTGTGGTGTTAGTGGAATGAAGGGAACCAGATCTGGCAGGGATAAAGATGTAACCCCCTCTACTCAATATGCTTAATAACCACAAAAAACAGACATCACTTCCTTCTTTTATGACCCCATGACCATTTTGTTATGACACAAATATGAAAGGAGGACCATATCTTTTATAAGAACAGGAAATTTTAAAGGTAGTTCATATAAGCAGTGATATCATAAACTCTGCTAGTGCAGTTTACATAATTTACTTGTCAAGAGATATTAGAGTTCCACAAACTCAAGTTGATTTGTGTTTGGGGCCACAGGAAGAAAACCCTCTGAAGTGGTACCATGTTGTGATAAGTGGAAAGGTATCACTTTGCATTAAGCAGTGACTGACAAAAGGTTCTGAGAGGTTTTTTAAAAGCTGCCTTTAGCTAAGGAAGCCCATGTTGTTTAGTTTCTCAAATGTCAATGAGACAAGAAGGAGTTTAGTGACTGAGTCAGGATAGGGGCTTTTAAACCTTGTCAGGCTCTGAAATGTTCATAGGAGGCACTGGCAGAAGGAAGAGCCTGGGAAAGTTTGCACTCTCTGAAGTCAGGGTTTGTGAAAAGGACACATGGCCTCACCTTTAAGGGTTAACTAGAAAGAGGGTACAAGTTACTGCTTTACAGAAATCTATGAGCAGCACAATGTGTACCGTGTGCATTCCTGACTCCAGGGAAGTTCAAGAAATGACTTCTTTGAGTTACAGAATATCACCCATTTTCTTCTCTATATTCCAAGCTGAGCTGCTAAATATACTCTAAAATATAAAAATACTGCTCGTAGACCACATCCTTTGGCATGTTAGCAGAGGAAATCTACATTTGTTCCTTTGTTATTAGAGACCCTGGAAGTACAATCTGACTCCATATTTATGGTGATTGAGATTCTTAGCTTTCTTGGCACTGGGACTGATGGCATACTTCCATACTTAAAAATTCCTTTTACTGTTGTCTGAAATGCAACGAGTTGTCAGTGCTAAAATATTACCTTGGTGTCCATCACAAGTAGTGGGGTTTTTTCTGCACATTTTTGAGTAGTCTGGGAAATCAATTGGTAATTAGGGAAATATGTCTGTTAATATACCTATAATGTAATTAGTGTAATGCACAGAGCAAAACTGAAAAGCCGTCCTAGTAGATTTCTGCACAGAGCTACTTTCTCAGTCTTCTTTTTATTGGAAAGGCTTTGCATCAATAATCCTAATTGTAAGTATTTGTTTTAGGGTCCTCCTGCTCCCAGTGACATAGTTTGGTTGAAAAGTGGCTGCAATATTTTGTGTTAAAGCTTCTTGTGGTCTGGCTTTCAGTACATCTCCTTGAGTAGGTAAACATGACAGAACAAAAGTGCCTGGAAATGCAAACAGTCCCTGAATTATTATGCCTATTACTTTTTATTAGTAGTAAAACCAAAAGAAGCAAGGAACAGTTCTATTTATGCAGAGCAGTTAGAACATAAATAATATTAAAATGTTACAACTATAAAACTACTTATGCCATATTAATTTAATTCTAATAAAAAGTAGGTTTTGGTCTTGCCTCCATGACAGCCAATGTGGTGCAGCTTTGCTTTCATCCAATATTTATACTCAAAAACATTTTGGTTTAGGAAATAAACTAGTGATAAAAAATTACAGTCTCAGAATATTGGGCTTTGACTAGTCCCCTGCTGCCCTTTATACTATGTTTCAGTAAAATACAGTACATCTTGCTGTTTTATTTCATTGTTTGTGGCCCATGCAAAATCCTATTGTCCAGCTGCCCAACACAAATGAACAACAAATCAGAACAACCAGAAAAGCACAGTGACTGATTAAACTAGGTCAGAATTTTTGCCTGTGCCGTTAGAAATATGACTTTATTCAGATTTTTGGTACATGTTTACATCACCTTGAATGGCACTGAGGAAGCCTGCTGATGGAGCGTTTTATTTTTAAGTGCTACAGACAAGCAAACCACGCCAGCTCTCCTTAGCACATATTATCAAGTTGTTTGGTTCTGTTGATTTTTTTTTAATTATTCCAAATTAGCAGGGTGATCCTGCATGGGATTAAGCAGCATGTAAGTGAACGAGGAGAACTACAGTTCAGAGCAGACATTGGAGCTGGATGTGCTCATTTGGACAATAAAGTCACCTCTGAGCACCCTCACTGCAGCATCAGGGCACCCCAAAACAAAGGCTCCCTCCAAGCACTCTAATCCTCCTCCTCACTGCAGCATTTTGCTGTCAGCCCCAGCTCAAGCCTTCCTTGCTGTCTCAGCACCCATGCTCTGGAGGAGGCCTGCAGCAAGCTGTGGGGTTATACAGAGGTGCTGCACAGGCAGAGGCTGTTCCTCATCCACTCCCTTGGGGTGAAGAGTCCAAAAGACCTGTTACCTTTGGAAAAGGTTTCTGGGAGCATTTTACTGCAGGCAGGGGAGAATTAGCTGCCTCACCCAACAAAAAGTAGCAGTATAGCGAGACGCAGCAAGGTGACTTTTAGTACTCCCTCTTTAAGAATATTCTTGGACAGAGAGAATTTAGCCATAATTTCATCAAGCTGTCAACGCAAACTTTGGGAAATTGACTTCACGAGCTGAAGAACTAATGCAATTAGGTTTTATACTTATCTGTATCTTCCTTCTTTCAAAACTTCTCCCAGAACCAGACTCTTTGATTCTCCTGTGTCTCCTGTCTCTATCAGGGAAGAGACAGCACTTGCTCTGTTTCTGGCTATAAATCCACCTCCTGAGAAACAGCATAATGCCTGAGTTTTACCTTTTTTGACTTTCAGGTGATTGCAGTCATTCAGCTGAGGTCCCTCTTCAGTACCCAGAAAATTTCCATGAAACTTTAAAAATGCAATAATATTTCAGATCTACCCTTCTATCAAATTTATTTGAAACTGGCAGCAAGCTCATAGGTCATTAGGAGGCTACTGATTCAGAGACAGAGCAATTTCATTATTCCATTAGCTGGAACCCTGTAATCAAACCCTCTGCACAATCATGAGACTTGTTTACAGATCGTAAGACTTTGGAAAATAATAGACTGTGAGTTGTTTCCAGTTTCAACATGGGATGAAAGTAAAGACAGATATTACACTGAAAAATAATTTTAAAAGGAGCAGCTAAAATGGCAAAATATTTCAGATCTAATGTACTAGCTTAGAAAATACACTTGTCACCTATCAAAAAAGACTAAAAATACAGAAAAGCTTTTTGGCTTAAGCAGTAAAGTATAAGAGAAGCTTGAAAACTAAACAAAATATATCTGTATCCTTCAAACAGAAGAAATTACGGAAAAAATTAGATAAGCTCTGTCACATTTTATATAGCCACAGCTCTAAAGTTTCTAAAACTGTAAGTAAGTCATATCAGGTAATAAAAAATGACAGCTCTGATGGGTTTTTAAAAAGTTTCCCAGGGGAAGATACAGAAAACTACAGCTTCATAAGTCTGATATCATTAGGGTCAAAATTGGTACAATCAATAATAAGGAACATGGGCAGTAGAGGTGTAAATAAATGATACACTGGGACAGCTTCTGCAAAGGGAAATCATACCTCACCAATCCATTAAAATGTAATGAAAGTGTTAACAGTAGTAAGCAATCCAGCTGAGAGAGTATTTTTTGATTGAAAGAAATAGGTCTGGCAAGATCTTCACCAAAAGCTTTTAAAGACATTAAATCAATGTGCAATAAAACTCAAAGTACTCTGATGACTTAATAATTGGTTAAAAGACAGGAAACAAAGAGTTAAAGTAAAGTAGGGGTTTCCTCTTAGAGGAAGGTTACCAGGTCCTCAGGGACACACAGGCAGACCTGTGTGCTTCAACATACCATAAATAATGTGGAACAGGAAGGGAATGGAGAGGCTGAGAAAGTTTGCTAATAACACAAAGTTTTTCAGGACCTCAGAACTGAAACAGCTGGAGTGACAAAAGATTCTCACAGTGCTGAGGGACTCAACAGTGCAGTATCAGCGAAATTAAGTGGTAACCTGCAAGAAGTCATGAACAACCAGGAAAAAAATTCTTAACTACACAGACAGAAGTATAGGCTTTTCACTAGTATTGACACTAGGAAAGATTTCTTGGAGTAATTTTCAATACTAATCTAGAAACGTCTGTTTGACATTCAGCAACACTCAAAAAGGCCAGTGAAACATTAAAAACTATTAAGAAAGAAATAGCAAAGAAAATGGGAACATTATTCTGCCTCTGCCTTGTTCACCTATAATTTTGAATGCTGCACATATTGAATATTTTAATCAGCCACCTCAACAAAGTGACAGTAGATTCAGAAAAGGCATTGTGGATAGTGAAAAAGCTGATCAGAGATGTGGAGTGATTGCCATGTGAGAAGTGAATGGGAAGAGAAGGAGTTTTCAGCTTGGAAAAAGGAATAACTGAGAGGAAGAGCAATAGACAATCATGAGCAGTGTAGGAGAGGTGATCAGGGAAAGGTCATTCACTGACTGACTCTAACAAGTAAAACACAAAAGGGGACTTGCTTTCCCATACTTAATTACATCATGGAATGTAATGAGGAAAACACTAATGAGTTTTAAAAAGCAACTGGAAAATTAATTGAAGAAAAGTCCATCATGGAGATGCAATCTTCTCCCCAGAAGTCTCTAAACCTGACATGAAATTTCCATTCTTTACTTTCCTTCATTACATTTCTACTCCTGTCTCTAATCAAAGTCAGGACACTGGCTTTTTTCCCACCTGTATGTTAAACAGCAGAAAGTAAACATTCTCCATAGGTGACAAGTCTAGGACCCCTGATTCTTCCACCACATCCTTTCCTTTTTCCCTTTCCAGCAGTCTATCCCACAGTATCATCTTTTCCACTTCCCTCACTTAGCACCTTAAAAAACAGCAGCATTTTTACCCTGAAGGAGAGAACTATGCACACTGGCTGGAATGATCACTCGTCAACTTTAGCTGATCCTCACCAAAAAAATCAAAAGTTGTTTGGAGGGAGCAGGTGGCTAGATTGAGGATGACATTACCCAATAAATAACAGCCTTACCAAGCCAGTCTCAATAGATGGTGGATCTTCAGAAATCAAATGAACTTACACTTCTGTGTGGCTTTGAGAGTAGACCATCAGCCTTCTCTTTTAAAACTCTGCCTCTGGCCATGAGAAGAAATCACCTGGCTTACAAGAATAGAGAACAAAGATGAATTTTTCCACACAGATCTTTCCCCATCATTCACTTCAGTCCTAATGAAATGTATGAGGGTTTTGGTCTGCATCCATGTAACTTGGTGCAACCATATTGTGACAGCTTTCTAATGTCAGGACTTGGTGCACTAGCTCACATCATAGTAAATGAGCAAAGTGCTTACTCAAAAGCACAAATATACAGCCAACTCACCTGGAACTTACTTCCCACTCTGTAGAAGGCCAGGCTCCTTGTCTTTCTTGCTGTTTTGGCTCAGCACCTGAGTCCTGGTTAGGCAGCATACAACAATAGCATCTATCATTTCGTTTGTCTCAAACATCTTAAAAAATAAAGAACTTCCTTTGCCTGCTAGATGTGACAATAACAGCAATGATTGCCCAAAATAATGCAGAAATTGAAATTTCTAAAGCCAGTACTTTAAAGATGTAAGTATGTAAAAAAAAAAAAAAGTAAACCAGCTTGCACCAATGGCCCTATACTGTAGTGCAGGCTGCAGGTCACTGCACAAGCAGCATTGCTGACAGACACCACTAAGCCCAGCAGCTATCAATTCATCCCTACTATACATTCCTCAGGGATGAACAACTAAAAATGCATGTAAGATCTGCAATCCTGAGGCTTCTCTTTGTGACACCATTGCTAGCTCTTCCTCTTTTCTTGTGTTGTAGCTACACATAGCATCATTTTCATGACATGGTAGAAATTCCCAAGTTGCAAGTAATCCTATTTTGCTTCATCTGTCTCTTTTTATTTCTGCAAGTCTTTGGGGATTCTGAAATTACTTTCTGACAATTTAAATATCCTGGTTTTCAGTTTTCAGCTGAACAAAATGGTAGCAGTTGATAACCTATGCTTGATTTGTTAGTGCTACTCTGTAATTTCAGAGTGCTAAACAGAGATGAGATTGACTACAGCCTACATGAATTGAGATTCTTTAGAAGTTTTTAGTTGGGGTTTTCTACAAATTTACTGGATAATAGGATCAGTAATGTTGCATCTATAACCTTATTTCAAAGCTCAAGCAGTGCAAATTCCTGACAACTGTCCTATATCCAGAATCAGGATATTTAAATTCTGTGTGAAGTGTACAGACTTGATATGCAGTCTCCTTTCTCTCTCTAGTAGAATATCCCAGAGAAAGAATAAGAATAAAAATAACAGTTAAGTACAAGGATTTTTTCCAGCCAATATAAACAAATTAATGCCAAGTTTCCCTGTGCCACCAGTGTTTTATTTTATTTTTTGTTTTTTCACTTGGACTATATTTCTGGCATAGGAAGAAGATTTTACAGCTTTCTCAGTTTATTATAACACCATTATGTAAGGTCATATCAGAGGTTCATCTTTCCCAATACTGTATCTCCAACACTTAATAACAGTGGATACTGAAAGAAAGGGTATGAGAGATGGTTGAGCTTTGGTATATTTTACTGGCTTCCATCAGAAGCTGGTTTAAGGGCTTTTTGAACCAAAGGTTGCAACTGATGACTGAGTTAGCACAATCTCTTTTTGCCCTTGCACATTTTTGGCTTTCATGCCATACTGTCTCCAAGACACAAGCCCCATATAAAATACTCTAGTCATCCTCTGAAATTTTTTCCAATGTCTAAACTATGTTTATATATTCTTCTAGAACATATATCTGAAACACCTTAGGAATCACGTTCTTGATTGTTTAAAATTCACCCATGTCTCTTGCTGAGAATTATTCCTAAACGTATGTGCTGGATATTCCTAGCATCTTTCTCCTCCCATCCCCGTTCCCATTCCCATTGTTCTCCAAGGTAGCATTTTACATTCTGTGCCATATTCAGTACCTCATAGAGCCTAATTCCTCCCATAAGCTTCTCCTCATTTATTACAACCAAATGGTTTCCTGTGATTGATAAATCTGGATAGCTTTTCCAAGCAATAATTTTAGGATTTCCCATAGCATCTCTCAAAGTGTCTTGACCCAGATTGTGGGCATAGTTTGGTTCTTATCAGAGAGACTGAGTGCCTTGAGAACTGAAATGGACTCTTCAGATTTAGTCAAGTCCAGCTCTCCACTCTTTCCACCTTCTTTTTGGTATTATCTTTTAAACAAATTATTTTCTATTGCATTGTTAATTGTGGTGCAGAAGCCTTCATACTTCTGTGGTGCTATTCCATAGTTGAGCCTCCTGTGCCTGAGCTAACAATGAACTGACAACATCAATTCCTGGAGAATGAGCAACTGTTGGAATAAGGCTGTATCCCAACTGCCTTCTTTCCTGCTGGTCCCAATTGCTTGCAGCTACAGACTGAAGTACAGTTTAAACCTTCCCTAGTTAACTCCACTTTTGAAAAGGGTTTAAACTTTAATAGGGTTTTAATTGTTCCGTTCTTCCAATCTGGCTGTTTCCTCAAATTGTTTAACTCTGGGTATAAGGGTATTTCAAAGCTGACAAAAACCTGCTGTGATCTGCTTCTGAGTTTTAGGTGATCGGCAATATGTGATGTAAGCTGCTTTTATAGCAAAAAGATGTGGCTTGTGACAGACACTCCTCAATATACTCTATCATTCCCTCTGGAAATGGTTCCTCCAGTCAGGGCTTTTCCCACAAGCACTTAAATACAGAAGATTATATGGGTCCATTTTCTTTTGCATGGGGAGGATGACTAGGAAAAGAGCTTGTATTCTTCCTCCTCCTGTCTCTCTACATTAAAATTGAGTCCAAACCAGAAAACATACATGGGTGTCAATCCTGAGCTGCCAGAATATAGGGCATGTCTCTAGCTTTACTGACAACCTTAGCACAGCCAAGACACACATTCCCACAAGCATGCTCACAGATAACTATGTTTTTACCATATACAGGTTACTGTGCAGAGCTGGATTAAGAAGTGATTTTAAAGTGCCGATGCACTCACATGGTCTCTGGTCTCTAAGTGCCTCCACTCACAAGAAGAAATACAAACTGCTTCTTGTAAGTCAAATTCAACAATGGATAAATTTTGAAGAACTCAAAATGCCTAAGAGCAACCATTAGAAATCTATATATGATTTTGCATGCTCTATTTACTGCTGTTGTGAAATAATTTCATAAAAAATAAGCTCCACAATTCTAAAACTGAAACAAAAAATAAGGTTTTTAACAGCTCTTTCACCTGAGATAATCCATGCCTGTTTTACAGCTATTGTTTTTCATATGTGGTAAGCATTGACATGACTCCTCTTGCTTGCTTGAAAACCAAGCATAAATACCTCACTTCCTATTCATAGCTCACTTTCAATGGATATGTCACTGTGGGTTACAACTCCTGGCTGCTAAAAGTGCGTATGTGTCCCAGAGACATTTTGGACACTACTGATTTTCATCTCAGACCACTGGATTGACAAAAGACATCAACATTCGTCAATATTAATGGAACTCAGATTCTAATATATACACTTCTTTGTGTCTGAAGAATGAAATTCCTGAACTTCCAGCAAATACACATCAGATTTCAGATTTAAGGAGCAAGGTCATTGCCAGGAATCAAAGACCTGACTGCTAGAAAATAGCTTTGGTTCCCTTCACCCAGATTGTTCTCTTGCCTGTTGACAAAGGCAACCAGCATCAGATTCACAGGGACACAACCTCAGAGGCCTGGATAATAAAACGTCATTGTAATTCATTACTTTTCAAAAATGTTATCCTAATGGATGCTAATTCTGTGGCCTTTCCTTCTGTGTGAGGGTGACTGTGGTCTTTGATCAAAGATAAAGCCTTTGTAAAAATACAATGGTAAGGCCCTCACTTTGCTGTAATTCACTTTGGTGCCATGAGTAGATTTCAGGCAAATGCAGCTCTATAAACAAAATAAAAAGATGGCATTTCAGCAGCAATATGTAAAAAAGATACTGGGTAGAAATACTTCAGAGAAGCAGCCTGCTTAGTTGTAAAATGAGTTTAAATTAGGCTTTAAAAAGGATTGCTAAATCTTGACACATATATGAGCAGCTTATTATCATGCAATTGTGCAGTAGTTGCTTGATCTTGTTACTGATGTGCCACATATGAATAAGTGATTAATTACCACAAAGGCTAAAACAGAGCAGAGTGAGAGTACTGTAGCTCACCCTGAAAGAGGGGCTTAAACACGTTTATTGCCCTTTAAGTGCATTTCATTAAGGCCAATTAAGGACTTTCATGTCTTATTAGAAAAATGAAGTAGATTTATGAGGTTTTCATAGGCTGGAAATGCTGGGGCTAGCAGATACGAAACTGTGCAGAAATACAGTGGTTAGAAGCTAAGAAAATGATATAAAGATACACAGAGGAATAATTCCACTAAGGAACCAGATCACATGAAGGTGGTCTCTGCATAGAAGGAAGGGGAGAAAAAAACCAAACCAGAGGTTAAAATTCATAACATTTCCTATCAGACTCACTCCTTATAATTTTATGGGCAATTTTGCAGTCCAGCTCTCTTTGGGGTCTCATTTTCTTCTGTTCCATATAAAATTCAGGGTGACATGAAGGGTTGCCATTCAGCTGGGAAGAACTTGCACCTAGTGGGCACACCTAATTGCATACCTGCAAATAAATGCACAGAGCAGGAGGGAGCAGATTTGTTGACCACCACACAACACAACTCCCAGCAAGTCTACATACCTTAACAATGTTTAATCTTGCTGATAGAGATTGTATGAGGGCTCCTTTATTGGTGTAACTTGAAGAACTGACTCAGACATATGGTCTAGTTAAAGTTGATTGGAGGATATGTTTAAGTTTTTTGCTGAATAGGAGTGAGGGTAAGCACGTGCCTAAAGTTAAGTGTGCTTCAGCATTTTGTTGTATAAAGAACTACAAAGGTGAAAGCCCTGACCTATTCATCTATACTTCTCAGAATTTCTGCATTTCCTACCTCAAACTGGGGCATTCTTTCTGCTTGAGATACTTCTATATTCCTTTAATTAAAATATAATTTTAAAAAACTCAAATCCAGAAAACTATTGAACAGAAATAAACCCTTTCTATCTGAATAATCCATGTGTATTCAGATCCACAGGGCTCAAGAAATGAAACATGAATGCTGACCTTCTTTTCTTAAATCATGCTGTTCTTAAGGTAGCAAGAAGGAAAAGAAAGGAATGGAGTAAAAAAACCTCAGCAGCATGATCTGAGGACAAAGAAAACTTTGCTTTGACTCTTCAGATTTCTGAAGGTTTGCGTCACAGCCTTCATCTTATTTGAGCGTAATTTAGTCTATAGAATTTCCTTCCTTGCTTTATTTTGAAAGAAATCTTTCATGGGAGGTTATAGAGTATGTATCATTATCCTTGGGGACAGTGTCTGTTTCAGCATCATCCAAGTTTCTAGGTCCCAAATACAGTATCTGGGCAGCTTTTTTACATATTATATGTATTTATGAATTTTTAAAAATATGCATTATTTACTCAGTGGACTGGAATAGCAATGTCAAGTGGGGGAATATGTATTTATAAATGTTTTTAAAATGCACATTATTTACCCCACAGACCAAACAGTTCCAGTCTACCATGTGTAGTCTTAGCCACCTAATTAAAAATCTTATGAAACTTCTTTGAAAAGCACTTGCAGTACATATGCAGCAGCAACTTTTGGAGCTTTATTATCTCAGCTCTTTTTTATTTTTCTCCAAAATACACAAAGCATTTAGACATATTATGGTCTAATCACTTGCCAAATTTCATCTCAAATAGAAGCTATATAGGAATTCTACAAGCACAAAAAAAGCATCAAAAACAGCAGATCAGCTATATTCTGGGGGAGGAAGTATGGGGGGGTTGCTGCACCGATATCATTTTAAAACAAACAAACCGATATTCTTTAATTTGGTGAAAAAGAATTAATTCCCACACTGAGATTTGTTTGTGCCAAACCTTAGCTGCTCCTTTTAATGAGGTTTTAAACAATTTTTTTCTGCCAACTTATTCTTAAAGGGGTTTGTACCAAAAAATTGACTACATGCTATCTACATGGTCCAACCACTACTGGTTAAATTCTTCAGGGATGAGAGACCAAAACTACATATTTTGTAAAATTACATGGTTAAAGAGAAGAGGTAAATGCAACACTAGCATACAGCTGTCATTTGTTGTCCAAATATAATTTGAAATAATGACAATGTTTCCATATTATGTCCCTTAGGTTGGATTTCCAAAACAAAGGATGACTCATATATCTTTTCAGTCTTTGAGAAGGGATTTATTGATGCAAGAGGTGATAAGCACCTGCCTCTGCAGATTTATACCAGAGAATGAAAGGGGTATAAAATAACTGTGTTGTGTGTTGAGGGTAAAATGAAAATCCCTTGATTCTGTTCCCAGACACAATTCAGAGCACTTCACAGAGCATCCTGAAACCATGCTGCAGCACCACCCTGGTTTTTGGGGCAGGGGGGCACTTCTAGCTAAGTGGTCACAACCTTCTTGAGCATGAACATCAGCTCCCCACAGCCAGCACAGCCAACACAAACTGTATGTTCTCTGACTCTGCTCATTTGCACAGGCTGCAGACACGAAACACCTTAAAATAGATTTAAAGACCATCATAGGTTAGGAGCTTTGAAAGAAAAACTTTACCAGTCCAGGTTACACAAGAGGCTTTTGTCTAGTTTATAGAGTTTTATACAGTTTAAAAATGATAAATGTTTGCTGTGAATACTGTGGCCAGAATTTGTAGTCGCTTTCAAATGTGGAAATAGAATCCAAACTATATTTAGAAAATTAGCTTTTATTTCAAATATTTTTGACATATTTCACATTCCAACTGAAAGCAAGTTACTTGTTAGAAATTCACCAACAGGTTCTTGTTATAAAGTTCATTAAAACATAAAACAACTTGATCATTTTGGGAAGCTGAAATTTTTCTATTTCCTCCTGATAGGAAAAATGTATTCTATAAACAAAGAGAATTGTTTTTAATAATATTAAAATTGGAACAAACTAGAAAATAAATTAACAGACTTTTTGTTAAATGGTAATGACTATGTGATGTGACATTATATTTCTGAGGTTTATAAATTATCTTAATTTTTAAAAAATTGGGAAAGGCATTGTTCAATAATATTCTGAGTATGAAATTTATGTGTAAATTATCTTCTGACATCTTACTGAAAGCTGGCATTGCAGCTTGGCACAATATCATAGTATAGTTCCCTGGTCCAAACAGAATTTGATGAATTGTCGAAAAGCCACTTTTTCTTTGCCTCCAGTCAGAAAGAATAACATGGACACTGGCCTTTCTCAGAGTGTTTCCAGCTCCAAACAGAAATGTTTTTGAAAGTAACTTCTAGTAAAAACTGAGATGGGCTGGATATGTAGTAGCTCTGGATGAGGTGGAAGTGCCTGGGTAGGCAGCACAATGCTTGTGGCGGGCTTTGATGGATGGGGTGACAATGCCTCTGATGCAGTGAGAGCATACCAATGCTACTGGCTGTGCCCACGGGGCATCAGTCACACAGCTGCACTGTGCTGCTCCCTCCTGCACTTCTGCATTCCCAGCTGTATGAAATATTAGGGGGTATGAGACACCTGAAGTATGAGCTAAAAGATAAAAGAAAAAAATGCAGATAGTGAACTACCGCCTTCATTCCCAGCTAGTCTTACAGCCACACTGGTGTTCTGTGACTTGAGATGTCCAGCTGGGACAAGCAATGGTTCCTCTATCCCAGTGTTCCCTTCTCAAAAGTCTCATAACAGATAATATTTACAAAAGCATGTGAGTCCCCGTGTTGTCCATCACCCTCAGCAGCACTGAAGGTCAGGTTGGATGGGGCTCTGAGCAACCTGATCTAGTTCAAGATGTCCCTGTGCCTCACAGTGGGAGTTGGACTAGATGGCCTTTAAAGGTCCCTTTCAACCTACACTGTTCTGTGATTCTTTGATGCCTTGACTGGCCAGCCTTACAAATGTTGAATTGGGCACATCCTTCTTTGTACCCCTTACAGATTTACTTACCAGCAAACAGACTGCTAAACAATACCCTTTCTCTACCTTCTCACCAAAAATTCTTTCTTTTAGAAACATTCTCACAGAACATCTATAAATGCAACTTTATAATACTAGAAGGTTTCAAAACAGGTTTTGCATCAAGCCCTTTTATCCAGTTTTCCTGCATTTCTCAACATATGCACATGTGGGTGCAGTGACTTGGAGCTATAACCAATCCACAGATAAGCTAGAGAGGACTCTAGAGGAAAGAAATGTCCTATGAAAATCAGGCTTCAGATGATTGTTGTGTCAGTGGGGCAAGAATCTGATATGGGAAACTTTTCCCTTGCTCAACCCAGTATCAGGCAGATGCAGTGACAAAGAGGTTTGACCTAGAGACTGATAGGTTCTGGTCAGCTGATATTCTCTAAATACAAGACAAGAAAGGCAGAAGAATATATGTTAATGATTAAGGATTGTTGTCACAAGGTATAACAATCTTACACTAATAAATTACAGGAAAAGACAATTTACCACTTTAGGCACTCGCTAGTGGTGTTTCTATTGTCCTGGAAATTTCCCTGCTTAAATTGTCTGCTGAACTTTCTGGGTGTTAAAAATAAATACCCCCAAAGAAAAACACCCACCTCATGTAGCTCAGATGTGGCACTTGCAGTGGATTAAAAATCAGCCAGAGCCTAAGCAGAGTCTTGCAGGCGTGTGGGCTAACACAAACCAGAGGTGACATTCTTCAGGCCATTGCCGGGGCCTGGGGGGCTCAGCCACATAAAAGACATACAAGTGTGTTATCACATTCAACTTGAAAATTTTCCTGGCTGAGAGGAGATGGTTGGGTTTATAGGGCTGAAATTACCCGTGCTCTGCTCTAAAGGTAAAACCACGCTGTGCCAAGGGAGGGGATCACCCACCCTTTCTCCACCAAAGAGCACTGCACGAGCACGCTTGTCCTGGGTGGAGTCTGCAGGAGAGAAACGCATTCCTCATAATCAAGGGTAATTCGAAAGGCAAACAGTGACCAGGAGAGCATGCTATCCAGCAGAAGCCTAATCCTGAACCCAACTCCACAGACGGTTACACAGCCTGCTGCAGTGCCAGGGCAGATGCCAGGGAAGAGACCAGCCACAAACCGAACAGACAGACAATCCAGAGCTTGGCATCTGGGTTCTTCAGCTGCCAGCCTTGCCTCATGAGTAGCCACAATGGTTGGCTCTTGTGCAGAAAACAACAGAGGAAGAGGCTAAAGAGGTCTATGTGCCACACTGCCAGCGCTGGGAGCAGGCAGTGCCAAGTGAGTATTGCAGTTTCATGCACGTGCCAATGTGCTTTGGAACCGCTTTTACATTTTCAAAAGTAACAACAGAATTCCGGAATAAAGCAAGACAAGCTCAAACATCAAGGACTGTTTCCCTTTCTTTTTTAGATTTTTTTTTGTACATAAATTTCTTTTTCACTTCATTTTATTTGCCTCACATATACACTTCAGACAGCTGTGGCACAGGAATGGCCTTCGTGCCTTGCGCTCCATACTGATAAAATATTTGAATCTACAGGAAAACGTGCACAAATCAGTTAATTTCATAACCAAATGACAAAGCCCCAGCTTGTAAGCCTCTGTTTTACAACATGAGTAATTACTCCAAAAAGTAGCTGCACGACCCCCTGTGTCAGTGCATGCTGAGGAGCAGCACGGCACTGTGAGGAAGGGGTTCACAACCTTCTCTTTCAAACACTCTTCTGCCCTGTTTACACAGAACTGACACTTTAATCAGAAGGAGATGTTTTTTATATGAATCACTATTGCATGTTTTTTTTGTTTGGGAAGTTTTTAGGCTATTAATTTGCCAAACGAGCATTTCTAAAAGTGTGTATTTGGACACAAGTATATATATGTGCTTTCCTAAATGCACCATCCAGCAGAGTTATTTAATTCAGATATTGTTGTTTCCTGAAATAAGTGCATTACTTTGTGTCAAATCAGGATAGTGAGTTCTATTGTCTGTATGTGAGCAAACAGCCAAAAGAAATTGAGATGAGGAAGAAACCTACAAAGGACTGGCTGCACCACTTATCCACTGAAGGCTTTTGTTTCTGGAATGTCTTTTAACATAGGAGCCCTGTTCAGTTATGGAGACTTCTCTAGGAGCTCATTATGACCAAAGGGATTACTGTGAGACCTTAAAGTAACAGAAAAAGGTATTCTAAATTATCTGGGTTGCTTTGGTGCTACCAGGATGGGATCTACTGGTGAAACAGAATGACTGCATCCTGGGATTTTGATGAGAGGCTTTAGACATGACTAAAATGTTGGGTAGAGGAAAATGCCAATGAAGGCAAAGTAACAAAGGGCTGAAACCCCTCTGTTTTTTCAGGGCTATGCTACAGGCATAGGAATCAGTCTTTCTCCTGGGAGCTTCTGGAAGATACATCTTGGCCTATAAATCTCACCCACTAAGGGTGGGTGAGACCCACCCTTATATTTACACCACCTCCCTCCCCAGAAATTTATTAGCCTACTTAATCACATTTTCTCTTCACCATCTTCAAGCTCCTTGCTACTTCTCCTCTTAGCCTCCTCTTAGCCTCTTCTCTTACACACTTCTTATTTTTAGACATCTATGGAATCACTGTGTCAAATCACAGCAACAGATCTGATTTTCAGGGGATGTCCCAGCCATGTTCCATTAATTGTGTCTGCAGTTTTACAAGTGCTAATCGCTATAGCCTTGCCATCAAGCAATTGCACATCATGTTTTAGTGTTTTTATTTGTTCAGAATTGACCTCTTTGTCCATTAGCCCAATGTGGCAAGCTCCACTAATAGCTCTCAGAGAAGACCTAAGAAACAGAATCTTGGCTTTGAATGGAAATAGAATCAAGCTCAGACATATCCTAAAAATCCTGCTTCTGATGGACATTAGGCAAATCACAATATACACAGAGTCAACAGGAAGCTGTGAAGGACTTTACAAATTTTTTCCATACTGTTTTAAAGAATAATATGGTATATATGCTGCCTTTCTAACAATACGTGTAGTATTTTTTATCTGTGCAACATATGAGTCTTTTGGCATTTGTTTTCTGTCCCTGAACACAGTTATTTTTCATTGCCTACCTTTTTATGTCTGTTCTTGTTTCATTATTAATTTTTCCTTTGGTGTTTTTATATAATACAGGAAAAAGCACATGACCTGCATCAGGTCTTAGTGGGACTATTTGGTTCACCAGTTTTTAGCACCATGCAGCTACAGTAAAATAACATGAAACCTAAAGACATTATTACATATATTTTCCTTATCAACTCTCACCCCTTCTTCCATTTGCTGTAAGGCTGAGTTTAGCCCTATGGTGACTAAAGCCCTGATCCTGCTGTCACTGAATTCAAAGATATCAGCAGTGCAAGCAAGATCAGGTTCTGCTGATCTGCTTTTGGAATGATAAAATCAGTAGATTTCTGTTTACATGTATGAGCTTGATTTGTCCAGCTCTGGAAATCCAATGCATGACATTCACCAGATTAATTGTGTACTGTTTTTGCTGCTTTAGTTATTTTTCATCCTCTGATACATCAGGTACTAGTCACTACTGGATGCAAATGTGGAACTGCCCAAGATAGAAATTTGCTCTAAAATTGTTCAATCGAACATTCCTAAAAATCTGGTTCCAGGTCCTCATCTGGTGTAAATTGCTGTAACTCACCTTATTGCAGTGACACAACACCACTTTACGAGTGCTGATGTTCTGACCCCTGTTTTTCAAACACAGATAGCCAGCTAAAATGCTGCCCCAAACAGGGCCCACAATGTTTTCCTCATTCATTGCACATGTCAGTGGCAAACGAGGGGCAAGTCAGAAGGAAACACTTTACATCATTATTGACACACAGAACAATGTCTCTTCATTGCACTGCAATTTACCAAACTTATCCATGCAGGTAACAAAAGCACCTATCTCAGCAGCCAGGATGGCTGCTCTTTAGTTAGAGCACAGTCTTGCACTCCTTTACTATAAAAAAGATATATTATTGGATCCATAAATTGGCCCTGAGGAGGGTTACATTTCTTATTGCATACTTTCAAATTGTGCTTTATCACAGATTAACATTTCATGATTTGATGATTTGATATAAATACATTTCTGCTGAAGCAAGGTTCCCTCTGTGTAAGTGGGAACCTTGGAGAAATCCCTCTGGAGAAATCCCTCTGGATTTCTGTATGCAAAGTCCAGCCCAACTCTAGGCTTCTGTCACTTGCTTAGATAAGTAGTGGCAAAGAAAAAGGTGGTGGCAAAGGAGAAGGGCACAGAGGATACACCTTATTTGTGCAGCAGGACCCATTTTGAAGTTCACATATATGTCCAGGTCACCTGCACTAAGTTTTCACATCTCTGGTGAGATGGTTTAGTATGTTTGCCACCCTTATGTTTAATAATGAACTTCAGCCAATGTGGCAAAACCATAGCTTCCCACTTTGGCTTTTTCTGGGTAAAGAAATCTGCTTTCCTTCCATAGATCAACTTTGTTAAGGCAAGCAATAAATTAACAATTACAAAATCTATAGAGATACGAATACTTCATTGATAAATTTACATTAAAGGAAGAGCAAAGTAAATTTTAAATTCATGGTACAGGCACTCCCATATGGTTATGCATTAAAAATGGTTTTACTATAGGATACTTATCTCAAAAAAATCTGCATGGGATTTTCTTTACCTCCTTTTATCCAACAGATCATGTATTGTTATTCAACATGCATAAAAGTAAGGGAATCTTGCTCATCTTCCATGAACAAGTGTGAAAATGTTATCAATGCTATAGCTTATAAATGTCTCTTATCAGTCAATGGCAAGTATGCACAAGCAGAGACCTGCTACTACAAGCAACAGTAAGATGCTCAATGTAAGATACAAATGCAATAAGATTATATTGGAGACATTTCTCTTTGTAGCCTCTGAGCCAAATGTTGCTCTCTGTTACACCCATAGAATGTCCATTAAATTCAGTGTCCTGAATTTAGACCAGAAAAAGCAGGACATAATTTTTACATTACAAATTTGAGCTAATTTTACATTAGTCTAGCAGACATTATAAGTAACTTAATTTGAGGAGGCTCTTCTCCTGTTTCTAGTTTCACCTGAAAATGTTGTCAGGAGATTCAAACTTTACCTATCATTGGATTCACATCTAAAATACATTAAACAAGGCAGCAGTACCCTAAGAAGCAGAACTGCAACAACATACTCTATTCTGAATTATATTTGCATGATGCATTTATATGTCTTGTTTTAGCACTCTGTGAAAAAATCAAAGCCTAAATATTAAGTTGCATTGCTTTCCATGGCACTTTACTTATGATTCCTTTCTGTTCTCACTTGTCCAGCCATAAATATCTCTTTTTCCTTTTTCAAGTCAACAATACAAACATTTACTGTATATTTTCACCTCATAGTTTCAGTACTTGTATAGTCCTTACATATTCAATAAATCCTTTCAATCATACTTGTTCCCTAATATTTATTCCTTTCATTCTAAGCTTTGGTTCTTTGCCTGCAGGGACTTAGCAATGCACTCCTTAATGTACACATTTCTAGTGTGCATTTCCCTCCTGTTTGGACACTGTCCAAGGCTGGTATTCATAAAATGTTATTGTTTGGTTCAGATGTAGGAGAAATGCCTTTAATACTGATCTAAAATTTGGAGCAATTTTATTATTTGATAAAACCAAAAGTTGAGGAGCATCAGTGACTTACTGGCCCCATTTGTGTTTACTATTTGTGATGTTTGAGCTCTTCCAAGTCCAGCAGCCTAAGTTAAAATCGTGGAACAGTTTTTCCAAGGAAGTGGTGGCAGCACCAAGTCTGTCTGAGTTCAAGAACCATTTGGACAACACTCAGGCTCATGGTGGGATTCTTGAGGTGTCCTCTGCAGGGCCAGGGGTTGGGCTTGATGATCCTGATGGGCTCCTTTCAATGCAGCATGCTCGCTCTATGAATCTATGATGTTGTGATTGTGTGATTCTTTGATGGAAAGATGCTGGCTGTAACCATGCTCTATGTATAGCTGTTTGCTTAAGTTCATACACTACGGAGCTGTTTTTCAGCTAATAAGTACTGGAGAGAGGCTAAAAATAATCCCACAGTGCCTCCAAACTCAAGTGGAAGCTCAGTCTGAAGCGGTGGTCCTCACTGGGTCGCTCCACAGGTCACTCCCTTTGCATGCAGGCCTGGCAGGAGGACATGCACCTGCACAGCCCTTTCACCATCCCCTCCTCAGCCAAGGAACCCTTCTGAGGGGACCTTTTCAATGCACTTTATTGCCTTTTCCTCTGCCATGCAGAAAAGAACAGCATTCACATACCTGAGCAGTAATCCCATTAGCTCATGAACAGCATTTTTCCTTAAAAAGGAAACCCATCCCTTCCACCTTGCAAATAGCTGTGCAGAACAGCACCCTACAACTCGAGCATGACTGAGCTACTTTCGGTATCAGCCCTGATTATTATCTTCATGAGGAATGATTCCACTTACACATAAAATAAAAATTACCCTAACCTTCAGCCATAGCATTAGGGAGTGAATCAGTCATATTTTCCCCCTTCACATTTCTGAGAACACATAGAGGAAGAAATAAAAAATTAAAAATATTAGATATTGCCTTTTGACTTGACTGCTAACACAATAAAGCAGCATCGTAAACTGAATCATGGAAGTCTGCAGTCTTCATTGCTCCCTTTGCTGGTATTACTTCATGGATATTGGAGCCCTTAGGGAAACTGGAATATGAATAAAGATTTTTTTTTAAATCAGCCGTTTTTTCTTGGTTCTGTTTCTAAAAATAATGCAGTTTGCAAAAAACAGAAGGTTTGGTTTATAACACAAACAAAATTGTTACATTCTGAATGGGTTGTAAGTACCTGATTCTTTGCCTTTTTACTCATCCCTGCTAAAAAAAAAAAATCTGCAAATCCATTTGCTAACCAGCTGCACCTCTGTACTGAACAGATAACAACCTGTGCAAGCCAGGCTTTGCTGTGAATCGGTGCTGATAGGCCTGAATCTCATAGCTTTTTTTAAATGCTAATGACAAGAAACATTTCCTAAGCCAAAACGCTCTTGTAGATCTGTCTACTTCTATTATGACTGATATTTGCTTGTAAGTACATAGAACACTTGTTCACTGTGCCTTATCTGCTATGGTGCAGCATGCTGACCTACATACCATTCAGCACAATATGATGCACAAACATCTTCTAAATAATTTTTCATTTTCGACTTAAAAACAGTAGAGGCAAAATAGGATTGCTGCAAATCTAACAAAGAGATGGCATTATTTCCAAATAAAAATGTGCATTTTTCCAAAGAATTTATTTGTCTAGCAGCATGAAGTTCATACATAGCAATGCTTAAAAAGGGTGTTGAATTGCGATTAGGAAGGAAGGACTTAGGAAGAAGAACAAACCACATCTTTTCTACTTACATAGAATAATTAAGCTAACTTATTTCTCATAACAATTAAAAGTTCAGCCTTTCTGAACCATGTTTTTGCAATATCACTAAATGCTGCTGATATAAGAGTGCTGAAATAAGTGTGATAATAACAATAAAGAATGATGGATAGAAAAGGATACAGTAGCTAAGGGAACAGAAATGATAGTCTATTACCTGCCATTGTCAAGCTAAACAGAAGTACAGTATTTATGATTTTTGCTGTGATGCCTGCTATGTTGTATAAGCCCAGTCTTTATGATGATACTTGTCGACTGAATGAAATAATTAATATGTCAGTTTTTATTGTAAATAAATATATGTCTTCCCAGTGGCCAGACATTATTTATATTAACAGTAGCACAGCCTCATATCTATCAAAAGCTTGTAGAGGAAAATGTACTTTAAGTGCTAAATTTTAAGAGTAAAACAGAAAATCTCCATCAATTCAGAGCATTCATAATCAATTTATATTCTGAAATGTTAAATAAGGGCAGAAAAAGAAGCCTGCTCAAACAATAGAAAAAATAGAAATGCTTTGCCTTAGCAGGATATAGCAGCCCTAATTCTAAAATGAATACAACTATACATGACTTCTACATTGTAAAATGGGCAACATAAACCTAAATTAAAGACATTTTTATAATAATCAGTACATTTAAAAATGTACTGAATTGAGAAATATTTATTGGTCTGTTATTACCTCAAGATGAAAAAAAAAAAACCAAACCCACATTAAAATTAGAGGAAGCATCAATGTTTAATCATAAAAGAATTTTAAATTAATGATACAACAGGTATGTACTATTTATTAGTTTTCTAAAAATATACTGAATTTTCATATCCACAGTCACTACAATCCTTTTGTTTCTGGTAGAACATATGGTCCAGGAACCAGCTTGATTGGTATTTTAAACTGCAAAAATGAAAATAATTTGGGGACCAATCCAAGCTGCAGTGAGGTCAATAGAAGCACTTCCACTGATGCTTAGAAGCCCTTGGTCAGCCTGTTGTCTGTTTTATTCCAAGCTGTTATTCAATTGCTGTATTTTAGAACCAGTGAATTATAAGAAAAAGTAAAATGGTTGGTACTTTCACCTATTACCTATCTTACCTCTGATTTCTTTTTAGAACCAAAGGCTATCTGTAAATTTGTGTCTGAAATGGTCAAAACTCACTGATCCTTTTTTTGTTTCACTGTGTACCTTCTTGTACACAGTCCAAAGGCAACATCTCTCAGACAAGCCACTGACTTCTATTAAAGTGACAAGCAGTGTCTTGACTCACGTTAGTTATATATCATTAATGAGAATAACATCTTATAAATCCACAAGTAGCTTGATGAGTCCAACATACAAATGGTTTGCAGTGATGTGGCTTCCAGAAATAGATTGCTAGAGACACTGATACATCTTATGGCATTAGCCTGCAATTGATGCTGCTTTTGGTAGATTTAACTCTATAAGTAAGGTGGATTTCCCATTCAGGTATCAGAATTGTTTTCCAGGTTCCTTTTTAATTTTGCAACCTCTGTGAGAAAAACTTTGGTCCATATTTGCACCTACTATTCATTTAAATAGAGGGTACATATAATTGCTATTGTGCTCAGCAGTCAAGAGCTAACAGAAACATAGACCAGGGATCAGACTTAACTATGCCAGGCCCACAATCCATGTGTTCCACACCAAAACCATGGACTACTGGCTTAGCTATAATTAAGGTTCAAACCATTCCCTGTGCTCAGGAAAAGCCAGTCTTGGCGGATTCCTGATGAATTGGGCTTCAACATATTGTACTGGTTTGTGTCCGACCCAAATCCACAAAGAGAGCGTGAACCTAAGCTGAGATGAAGTGCTCAGTGCAGTATTCAGGCTGAAGTGTTTCTACTCACATGTGCTTCCAGCTTTGGCCTGCAGTGACAGGTGGGCGCTTGCTTGCAGGTGAACAACATGAGTAGTAGGCAAATCCAGGCTGTAAATGCCTGAATGAACTTGTAACCACTGGCATAACTTTTATGATCAAGAGCTATATTAATCACAAAGACCCCTGCCCAGATCTTACTGCATTGTCTAAGATTGATACATCTAGGTACATTGCACCCAGGATTGTCTTCTGAGCCCAACAAGGCTTGTGTGACTTCTAAATTTGTTGCCAGAAGGAGTAAATGAGAGGAAGTTTCTAAGATAATCACTGCTGCAGTCCTTTCTCATTGAATTCATTTCATTAAACACACACATATCTGCAACAGAGTTGCTGTGATGCACCTTTTACAGAAGATCGTGACTTGTAAGGGTTACAAGTCTTATTCAAAGTCTAATGGGAAATCCATAAAGGAATGATGGAATAAATTTCACATATCTCTCCACATCTTTGTTTAGGCCAGCAGATAGTATGGATTGTTTCTCTTTCAGCTACAGCTCTTCTAAAAACTTGGATTATCCTTAAATGTACAGAGGACACAATTTTCACTCTCTCAATTGAGAACGTGCCAGTAAACATTGCTATTCCAAAGGCTGATTCTTTTCCATCACACTGTTCTTGTCATTGGCCAAATAAACCAAGTCTTCTAACACAACACAGGAAACATAGCTAGTGTCTGCATATTAATTAGCCTTCCTGACCTGAATAGACAATTACCTAGGGCCCTGGCCTTCATTTCCTAAGCACCCTAAACTCCACTGCAATGAACAAAATGAAAGAAAAGGCCTTTATTTTGGAATTACTTCTATGAAAATATTGCTCTTGCTTAAGAGATGGGATTTCTGAAAATGCCATGGAGAGTTTCTGACACTGCACAGAAGAGCAGCATTGTTTTGCTCCAGATAAGGTCTTGTGCCCCCCTAAATGACTGTCACCCAAAACTTAGGCTATCCTTTGTGCCTTAGAAAAAATATGGAAAGTATGGCTAGGGCTTCTATCATTTTGACCAAATATGTGTATAACTTAAAGCTGTTCTCTATTTTAATAAAAGAAAATGAGGTAATTCTATAAAAATAACTTCCTTTGATCCTAGAAGCACTTTATTACAAGGTTTGCAAGCCAACTGGAATGAAAAACTTTTAAATAAAAAATTAATGCAAAAAAGCAGAGCTGGGAGATAGGTAGATTTAAGAAATATTGCCTTTTTTTTTTTTTTTTTTTACTGAGAGCTTCTGCAAAAAATATTTCTGCTTAAAAAAATATGATTCCCCTTTCAACTCATTCCAGACACAATTTTACAGGTAGGCTCTGTGACTCATTAAATCCAGCTTTGAAGATGCACCATAACATAAAGTATTACAATTATCATATACCCTAAAAGCCTGTTTGGAATCTAACTCAGTAAAATTTATTAATGATCTGAAGAAGGTGGTAAATTCACACAGGATATTTAATTGGGAGCTACAGAGAGCAGATATATTTACAGTGAATGAAGAGAAAATCAAGGTCTTGTTTCAATTTGAAAAATATTAAAGAAAGTACTAAATCTGTTTAACAATTACTTAAAACTTTGTTTCTCATAATTGTGTTTTCTCTAATGCATTTTTTCCCCTAGAAACATTGCTATGTATTCAAAATGGACACCTGGAAATTATTCAGTGCTTTTGAAATTACAGATAAACCTTCTCACCCTTTGCATTGCTGCAGAGGCAACATAAGGCAGTGCTTGATTGAGCTGAGTTTGACAGTAGAGAAAAAAGAGTATTTTAAAAATACAAAGAATGTGATATGAGAGAGCAAATCAATAAAAAATGATGGTGGTAAGAAGGAGGGCCTGTAAATGTTCTCAGGCTGGGAGACAAGAGATTGTAAACAAAAGTGTAAAATAAAATCCATGTATGCATCATGTCAACTCAGAAAAAAATAAGGAAGGAAGAAAAGGACATGTAAATATTTGAAAGGTGACTAAGGCCATATAGGCTATGAATTCACCTGCAAGAAGCCATACAAACCCCATCATTTGCGACATTTAAAATTGGACTGTCCATGGATCTAGAAAATGCACTCTGGAGAATAATCTAATATTACAGCAAGGTAAATTAACAGACCAGCAAGGTCTCTTCCATTCCTTATTTATGTGATAAATCCATTGTAAAAACACTTACACCATAAAAATTTATATCTTTCCACAACGTACATAGAGCTGCCCTGTTCTGGAAGAGGCTGAGCAGCTGCTTGAAGGGCACAGGTACCCCGTGCTTTTAGGAGAGTCATGACAAAGCAGCGGTTATCTCCAAATTACAAAAAGAAAGAAAAAAACCCCCCACTAAAGTAAAGACAGTATCTGACAATGTTCCATGAACAGAAGCCCATTAAAACTAAGAGGACATTTGCCTTTAAATGGATGGATATCATTATGCATGCAAAAGTGCCCAAAAATAAAAAGGCAGAGTGGCTGCATTTCGAGGAAACAGTTGAGCGGCAGCAACCATTACCTTAGCAATTGCAGCACACAGGGCTCTCTGCTCTGCAGTCTAAAATGAGGACATTCCCTCTGCTGTGTGATTTACTTTGAGTATGCTGCAATCACCTTTTTCCTCAGGTAAAATGTCAATGAGCAGGGTCCCAAACGTTTTCCCTGATCTTGTCAGGAGTCACTTTGTTTCCACAAAGGAAAAAAAAAAAAAAAAAACAGTAAAAACCCGCAAACTTTCTGCTATGTTAACACTGCACAAAAACTCCCTGAAAAGAGGAGCTGATGCGAGATGGGAAGCTCATGCCAGGCAAGGATCACACAGGACTGCCGCAGTGCAAAGAACGGATCCAAATCAGCCTTTCCACAGCCTGAGCAATAATGTGTTCTAGCTTGGGGCCAGCATGCAGACTGCGCTGCATCTCTATCAGGGTGCAGAGGTGCCACAGAGAGGGAGGTGGTATGAACAAAACCAAGTGAAGACAATAGGATTTGGCCCTTTATTTAGGTGCCAGAGAGATGGTCTGCAGAATTTAAAGACCATGTACTACCAAACATAATCAGATGGATGGATGGATGGATGGATGGATGGATGGATGGATGGATGGATGGATGGATGGATAGATGGATGGATGGATGGATGGATGGATGGATGGATGGATGGATGGATGGATGGATGGATGGATGGATGGATGGACAATTTAGTTTAAGATACCACATGATATCAGGTTTTAACAAATACATACATTTTGCAACATATTTACTAAGTGCTCGACCTTGCCTTTCTGTATTTATTGCATCATGCATAACTACGTGACTGTGAAAAGCAGAAAGTACCTTTTCTGTCATGGCAGAGCATAAAACATCGATGACTGAGTTCTTTCATTTGTCAGCAAGAAAAATGACAGAATAGATCTGAACTGAGATCAAAGAAAAGGGAAAATGCTGCCTTTACATTGTTAAAAGCCATTCCTCCCATTCTTGCATTAAGCCTCATTGTAATAAAAGGGAGAAGAATGCAAAGTGGCCCCTCAGCTCAAACACGGTTGGCATGGATTCAAGGAACGTCTGAAATGAGATCAGCACTGAACCAGGAACATTTACCTCTGCCTCCCATTGTTTCCACCCAGCCCTTGGGTCACAGTGTGGTGATATCACCTGCTTATTCAATACTGTACCCTCATTTTACATTATTCACTGGAAGAGGTGAGTGACGTTCTTTTCCCTTCTTCATGCTGTAAGTAAGGCTTCTGGCATGGGGAACAAATGGAGCATTCTTAGCAATGAGGTTATTTATACTTCTGAATTTAATGTTGAGATGTAGTGTTAATTCTTTTCTTCAGGCACATGGGGAACTGTACTTTTCAGAGACTCTCAGAATTGCTTTGAAGTAGATGTTGCGATGTGTTCTATTTTGCAGAGCTGCTGAGTGGAAGTCGAGTGTGAGCAAGTGTATATTCCAATAACCATTGGTGACAGGCACATTCCCAGGCCAGAGATTTTTTTGGCTCAAAATCCCCATCCAGTTTTCAAGAAAAGGCTTTTTCATGGAAATAATAATAAAAAAAGTCCAGAAAGACAAATCAGTGGGATTTAATAGCCTACATGTGGAGGTCAGAAGTGCATTTGTAGATCAGTAAATCGAAAACTGTATTTTAAATATCCATCTTGATGCTCAGTTCCTGAATAGAATGAAAATAACAAGACAAAGAGAATCTAAAAGGGACTGTAAGCTGATCTACTGATGCGACAGCATGATAGTAATTTATATGTGTGTCTGTTTAGTGCAGATTTACAGTAAAACTTACAATCTTAGCAGTAAAACCCCGCAATATCAGGTGCTCTCTGAAAGTCACAGCACATGCACAGGACCAAAAAGACGGAAAATTCCCATCAGTTTCATCCAGGACATTTTCATCTGTGATTTTCCATCAATCAGCAAAGAGGAAGGTCATTTTGGGAAAGACAAATGAATTGTGGTATACTGCACAGTTCAGTGTTATGCTATCAGCATGTTCAAGTTTGTATCATCAGTCTCATAGTTAATAATACAAGCCTAAAAGTCATGTTTGGCACATTATCAGTAATTTTCCAGTGGTATTCAATTTTTAGGGATATAGGTGCTTTTCACCACACAGGCCTAGAGCAATTTTCTGTGTTCAAGAACAGAGTTTTCTCTTGATTGTCATTCCCAGGAAGATAGAGAGCTGTCTTTTCTTAGGCCTGCACTGCCTTCTCTAAACCACATACACCTCATTTTTCATTCTTTCCACCCTTCTAATACAGGTGAGCGGCCTAGAAGCCATCAGCTGGTTCCTGAACAAGATTGAGCACGCACCGGCCATTTGCTCCGGCACACTCATCCCAACATTCACCTGCACAGTAGGAAAATCCTTTCCGTGCAGCAGCGCAGCTGGCCTGGCCAGCAGCAGGCTAAGCACAGCTGCAGATACCTGCAGCCCCTCTGCCCTGGGTTGGTCAGCCTGGGAGGATGCTGGCCATGAGAGCAGCACCAACAACCTGCTCACTGGGAGCCTTCCAGGGCCACGGACAGAGTACCCGCAGGCAGGGATGTGAGAGGCAGGGACTGTGAGGGTTTGCTGCCAGTGTGAGGTCCTCTGACAGCACCACTGCAGAGCAAGGAGGAGTTGGTGTCAGGTCAGGGGTCCTCCAGACCCTGGGACCTTCTGGAGCAGAGTTTTTATTGTTCAATGGTTCCTCAGAGAAACTTTTTTTCCCGAGACTCAAACCCTCACCTAAGACACCAGGCCTAGATTTTGGGTAAATATGCAGAATCTGTATAGGTATGAGAGTAGTTGATGTCACAGGACAAAGCCTTTTTTAAGGGTATGCTACAAATCTGAAGGGATACATAAAAGCTAAACTTAAATGTCAGTAATATTTATCACTGAAAAGCACAAGTTTTATGTTGTCAAAACTGTTAAGTAAGAATTCTGTATCCATAAAGTGTAGAGCCAAGCAGCTGGCACCACAGAACATGTACCTCAAGATGCTGGATATAACTTTATTTGTGGCCTTGCTGATACTACAGGACCATTTGATTTTTAGGACATCTTTTGTTTCTGCATGAAGCTTGGAGCTGGTCACTGGGAAAGCAAAAGACTTATGAAGGAAATGATTGGAAACATAAATTTAGGCACCACTTTATATTTACCTGAAAACTAGAGAGTACACACTAAAATCAGTTAGTCTATATGGTTCTAAATGGAGAAACACTATCAATCTGCTCTTCAGACACTAACGAGGAGCATCAGTGGAAGAGACCAAATTCCATGCAGAAGTCCAGTTGGAGACAGAGGAAGAGTCTGTGATTAGCTTTCAACACAGTTTCCTGTTTGAAGAAGGCAAGATATGAGTTTTCTCTGTACTTTGAGGCTGGGGCAGGGGCAATGAGCAGTATTTTGGAATAAACTCTAGTTTCTGAGAAAGGTTTGCCATACCTCAAGCTGCTACCGGACTGGCAGGTGGAAAAATTGGCTTCCTACCAGCAGAGTTCCTGACCCTGTACCAGCAGTGTACAAGAGAAAGTACTGATGCATGTTTATGGAAGGGTGGAAGTATGCACATGAAGTGCTCATTGCAATCTGAAGGAGCAATGCTGACCAGGCTCACACCAACACACACTGCTCCAGACTCAGTGTGCTGGTTTAAACTCACCATTGCCACCTCTCTTGTCTAATTACATGAGGAGGCTGGGGAGGGGAAGGGGATCCACTCTTCATATATGAACTCTGCTCTAAAAATTACAAAGTGAGAAATTGGAAACTTCTTTGTTCTTTCACCCTTTTTGTTCCTTGCTTCTCAGCGTACCTGCAATGCTTTCCTCTCCCCAACTATTCCTGATCTTCTTTCTCACAAACAATTGCACAGCTGAGTAATCGCGTTTTCCTAGTAATCCAACTTTCTAAATTTGAGATCAGTCTAGAAAAGAACAACATTCCCTTATTATAACAGTATATCACATCTCATCCCCCACTTTCAACACAGCATTCCAGCAAGTTCCCACTACCCATCTGATGAGGAGAGGAGGTAGGTAACTTTCTGCTGAAGACAACATCTCTCTTGCCTGTTTACACTGGAACCCAAGTCAAACTTTTTCCAGCAAGCTTCTCAGAGGAGAAGGCCAGAGCTGCAGCATTGAATGGCTCTCTCCTCATACTGGAGCTGTCAGCTACAATCAAAGCATCCATGTATGGTATTTCCAGTGGAAAAAAAAAAAAGTACACAGATGTATAGTTTGCATTTATGTACTGTAGGGACACCCTTGAATCGTGTTAAAAAATGTCAGTCAAGACATCTGGTCAGCTGTCCTAATCCATATTGGGGTTTTTAGACTACTGTTATGCCCCAATATGCTTTGAACATTGCCAATATGCTTTCTCTGCAGTAGCAGCAGTGTGTCCCCTTTGGTTTCACAGCCCATCCCCGGCATTGTTTTTTATAGTGTCACGTACAGAGCAAAATGAAAAACCACATACTGTATCTCGTGTGTCTGGCTAATGAAACTGGTAGGACAAACCTTGTGTGATTAGGAACAGGGACGGATTGGCTTAGGTCTAGTTCATCTTACGGACTGCAAAAAGAATCAGCTGTCACTTGTGCCATGCAGCAGATGGACAGTTTGCATCCGATTTACATGCAGGCGCCAAAGCCTTTAGAAGCTTTGGCAGCCCACTTGCCATCAGGCAGCAGACTTTGATGTCCTGCAGATGGTTCCAGCAGCCATCTTGCGCTCGCTCGCGGTGCGCGGCGCTGTCGTGCCTCCTCGCCGGCCCCGGTGCCTCTGGAGCTGCCGCAGTGCGTGGTGCCCACCCAAGGCTCGGCACCCTTTGGCCGCTGCCGAGGCACAGTTGCATTTTCATTTCAATACAAAGCTCCGCTGTGCTTTGCTTTTATGGCAACTGCGTGCTCGCACCCACATTAAAAATCCTAACAGTGCCTACTGCAAGCTGTCCCCCCTCTCTCTGTGCTGAGTTTTGCTGTGCTTCACATTTCCTACCTAGAACCCCGACAAATCCACCACCCCCGCTCCCTTCAACGATAATAGCATAATTTCAGAACAACCGCTGATCCAATTTCTGTATGAATTTAGCTCACCAATGCAGCTTTGCCTTAACACGGTTCAACCCGTCCTAGGTAATGACACGGAACAAAGAGTTTTCTTCATGGTGGTCAGGCTAATCTTGCTCCATGAATAGCCCAGAGTAATCTATCAGCAGTGGAAAGCTGTGGCTGGAGGTCTTCCAAAACCAGCTCTTTCGCATTTGGTAGGAGCAGTTAGGAATTCTGACTGGCACTATTAGTCGGGAGCCATGTCACCGCACTACAGAAGGGACTGCAGTTGTCCCCACTAGGTAGGATCAGCCCAGCATATTCTACCACATTTTTCCATCCCTTGAGTATTACTGGAAGTTCAGCAAAAAGTCTCTGATGAGGCTTTAAGAATCAAGCTAGAAGAGGCAGATTCAGTAATTGTGATTTCCAGACAGTCGTAAGTAATAGAAAATAGTGGGGGGGGGGGGGTTGTGGGCTGGGGGCAAAAATATACATCCATATCTACACACACACACACACACACACACACTCATATAAATTGTCAATTAATGTGGACTGGTTACAGCCAGCAAACAAGAAAAAAAAATAAACAGTTAATTAGAGCTTTTGGAATCATTGTTATATATACAGTGCATCATTTGCAGGTGCTACAAAAGTGAAAAATAACCATTATAATTACTAGTATTCAAAGATTCATATTTTCCCCCATGTAATTGATTTAGGATTATCAGTTTTCTTGTAGTTATACAAAAGGCCTGTCAAGGTGTTTCCACACGTGTTTGGCTCATGCATGTTCCAAAAACAAGTCAAAATGCCATTGTATTTTACACGGCAGAGTTAAAGTGACTCTGAAAAATAGGCCAGGTTTTACCTGGATCATTATCTCAGTTAAATTATCTTACATATGTTTTAATTTTTTTTGTTCATACTTTCTTCATCTTTTTTCCCTCTCTTTCTTTTTTGTTAAAATGCATCTGTGTTTGTTGACTGCCCCAGATTATATCTAAGTGAGGAGTGGGAGTACTTGCACCTGGTACAGTATATGTAGCTTAACAATACATATCATTACATTATTTACAGCTCATTTTATGTTATTCAATAGTAAACTGCAGATTAACCCTTTGAGAGCCTGGCTGGTGCTACTCGGCAAGGCAGAGGAGCTCAGTGTTTTTCAGGGCTGTGGGAGTACATCTATAACTGCATTCATAAAGATGGCAGTGTGCTCATTATAAAAGAGATCACCACCAGAGCCAGCTAATTCCTCTCCCAGGAAATCTCGTCCATAATCACATTCCTTACCACACCATGCTTGTACTTCTGCTGATAACACAGGTTATAAAAGGGACTCACTCAGTGCTGGAGTCAATTAATGAGCAGGCTTTTTAACCTCCTTTTTTGGAGTACATTCGGCACCAAAGGGACCCGATGTTGTGCTGCTGGCAGGAAAAGGGCCCAAGGAATGCCATTTCAGGACGTTTCAGGCCTGTGTCCAGTTCCCCGAAATGGGCATCACGACTGACCTCATTCGGCACTGACTCAGCAGCCTCAGCACCCACAGGAGAAGGGACAGCCTGATAAAGATAAAGCCAGATAAAGCCTGAAGAAACACTTGTCCCACAGTCCAGAGAGGAAAGTTATCTCTGACCAAAGGACTGATGGATTCAGGCATCACCTTCACTTCCCCTGCAGCTGGAAAAGGCCATGAGTCACAACCTCCCATTGTGCTTGCATTTGTGGAGTGGTTTGCTTTTTTGGCCAGAGGAGAGAGGGAGAAAGGCAGAGAAGTTGCACAAAAGCAGAGGAAATGAAAATGGCAGGGTCTGGGGTGACAAATGTCAAGACAGGGAAACTTGAATACACAATGCCACGCAAAACCTTTCCCTCTATTTTAGCAGTGTTCAGCGTGGTCACGCCAGGCAGAGAAATGTACAAACTGGCCTTTCCTTTCCCCAGCAATTTGTTTGGCATACAGCACACGTATCTGTCAAAATGTTGTGCATGCCATGCGGTGCTGAGATAATTCTTCTGTGGTAAGCACCAAAGTAGGAAGGGGCTCCTGCATCATAACGCTCCTATTCCTAACCTTTAAATACTCATCAATATCTCTGTTGCTGAATTAATCAGTCTCAAGATTATCAGCAATTTAGTTGCATTTTGTTGGTAATTAGCTTGATAAATTAGCATCTGCAATATAAAACTTGACATCTTATTGTTCCCTCAGTTTTATGGTACTTCTGGAAAAAAAAAAAACAACCAAACAAACGAACCAAACAGCAGTTTATTTTAAAAAGTGATCATTTCTATTACAATAAAGGCAGATACCAAAACCAAAGTTTGACAAGCTTAGTAGCTGACAGAAACAAGCTCCAGTGATATCCACTGGGCAAAATATCAAAGATGAATAGCTTATAATGCAAACTTCAAAAGTATGGTTTAAAAAATAAAATTTGAATCCGTTCGCTGTGGGCAGCTGCTTCTTGTAAGTAAAATAAAATAAAGGTTCAATGAATTAATTTTCCACATTTTCTGTAGAAAGACTGACAAATAAACTTTGAAACATGAGGGAGTTGAGAATTAATAGGAAATAAATGTATTTATTCCAGCAAGTCTCTCAAAGCTATCTGAATTTTCTCAAATCAGGTAAAAAAACCCAAACCTTTTCTTCTCACCCCACCTTTCTGTTCTGGGCCATATTGCTACATCTTGGGAACACCCCATTGTGCAGTACACTAATGTCTTTTTCTGTTTTGGGGGCAATCAAGCAGCAACCAAAGGCAAGCCCATACTCTCATCTCCTCCTTTTCATGATGAAAGGAAAGAGTGGGTAGGTATCTTTCTCAGAAAAAAAAAAAAAAAAAAAAAAAAGGTTTAAAATACAGCAATTTACCAGTACAGATGTGGTATTATAAACTGAAAATTCCACAGCATTTTGCCTTAGCCATTATTCCTGATGTAGAAAACTGTGCTAATAGAAACATTCCTATTAATCTGAATTTGAGATATTTCATACAATGTATATTACCTTTCTGCTGCCTGCAACCTTCTGCCAGGTTTTTTTTCCCCCCTTTTTTTAGGAGGTGCTTTGAGAGGAATATACCATGAGAACAATACACAGCTGCTGCTGTATAGAGATATCTAATTGTCAATATTGTGGAATTTCTACAGCTTATTACTTGCATTCAGTCTAATTCTGGGCAAATTGCCAGTCACTTCAGGGACATTCAAGTGAGCCATATTACACGTGGTACGGCATCACAGCTTTAAGATACCCGGCTGTTTTGCCTCTGGCCAGGGAATGTTTGTACCAATGCTACTGAGTGAAGGGGGGTAACTACAAATAAAATAAAATTTGTATTTTTTCAAGTGGGCTGCATTTCAAGCCCAGATGTTAGTAATGAAAGATTCAATTTAAGGATTTAAATTACAAATAAATAAAGTATGAAACAGATGTGATTTTTAAGGAAGTTCAAATTATCCAGGAAGAAAAATATCTCTGTGCATGACAAAGTAATAGGGATTGTCTTGAGAGTCTGTTGAAAACAATCTGCTGTGCTAGATACACCCTAAGGACAGGATTGGTTTGGAATGGGAAGGACTGGTGGAGCTTGTCATTAAACAAAAATTGTGTTTAATAAAACTTTATAACCGTGATTAATCCTATGAGGCCCTAAAGGAGTTTGCAGTTTCTGATAAACACATTTTCCTTGTTTGCAATGGTAATGATATTTTGAAGTGAATGGAATCTGAACAAAAAACTCTAAGGGTAAAAAAGGACTTGTCAGGTACCACCTATGAAGAAATTACCATGGCACAAAAGAAAGAAGGGCCACCCACAAGGGAAACCTTAGATTATATGTTTGAAAGAAGGGGGGAAATTATGGGTTGGTACAGGTCTCAACTTACAGTAGTTTGATCACCACAGAATTGCCTATAAAACCCACAGAAATTATTCAAGGCCATCTCGCATGTGAAGATTAGAATCCCACATGTACAATGCAGGTGCTCACTGGCAAAAGAATGAAGTACTGGAGCTGCTGCAGTAATTTTAAACCATGTGTATGCAAAGAGCAGGGAACATCATCCAGCATGGTTGCTTTGCTGACCAGCACAAAGTCCCAGGGCTGCATATTTAAAAACTCACATTTTGCAGGGAGAACGTGCAAGCAGTAGCTACTGATGGTGATGATGATTAAGGATCTAATTCAGCAAGGTGTTGAAGAACACAGCTGGGTTTAAGCAGTGAGACCCATGCACCTCCTTATGTGCTTCATGGACTTGGCCTGAGGAGGAGTCCTTGCATTCCTTGTCACCACAAAAATAATTTTTAAAGGTTCTGCAAGAGAGTAGGAAATCTGTGTGCACAAACCAAAGGTAGAAGGATTGAATAGCACATTACAGAAACAAATATAGAAATATTTGCTATTCCCCCAAAAGGGTGTGGTATAGAATCCTTACACAATGGGGTGAAAGTAGACCAGGTCAGAATACCTGCAGTAATGATGTGCTAAGCATTGCCTGTCTTTTACCTGATTTTATTTTGAGAGGCCATTTGTAGTAAGATTTCTTCTTATTGTATGGCCTACTATTAAATTCTGTGTGTGCTACTTACCAGCCCTAAAATGAGTGATTCCACCCCCTGCACAGAAAAAAAAAACCAAGCAAACCAAAAATCCAATAAAAATAAACAGCTTCCTCTGGTATGAATGCTCTAGCACTTCGCTGAATTGTCAGAAGCCTTTTCTGTTTGTCTTTATTTGGGACAAAGCCACATCTAGAAGTGCTCTCTTTAGCTAGGAAATGTTTGGGTTTCTTTTTAACAGGAGAGAATAAATGCTTTCAAGCTATGCTAAAACTTTTTTTTTTTTTTAAATTAGCCTATTTATTTTTCTCAGTTTTATTCTATAGAGGTTATATTTGTTTGAGACCCTTTGAGTCCAGTTCCCTTGCCTGGCTTATATCTGAGTTTAATATCAAAAGCATAGCTTTGCTACCTCCTTGCTCTTTGTGATCAATTTTTCATTTCCTACATCATTCACAACTTCTTGCTGTAATTTCATATGGCCTGTATAGCACTGTATATATCTGGACCATAAACAGAGACAAAATCAGGTAGAGCTTTTATGAAAATGCATCCTATTAAAGTGCAAATTTCTTTGCACCACCATATCACAAGCAGCTTTCACAGGAGAAGAAAAGAGTGTCAATCCAGTGTTGGCACATGGGTGGCTCCAATGACCCAAAAGGCCTTTACAATCTCCAGCTCCTATGATTCCATAAAGATATGGTGCCTCAAGGCAAAGCAAGGAATACTTCTTTCCATGAATTGTCAAATATTTCAGGTACTTCTATTATTAAGCACAACATAAAAATATGAAAAGCAAAACTGGGTTGTAGGGTGAGAAGAAAACAGAGCACTTAATTGCATACACTGTTACTTTCCAGATTAACAAGCAAATGTCTTTTTGAGGAGGTGCTGGGGCACGTTATATAGATAGGTTGTCTTCTCTTCATGGAGAAAAGCTTTTGTTTGTGAGGCACGGAAGTCCACACACAAAAAAAAAAAAAAAAAAAAAAGAGAAAGACAACTAAACCCAAACCAGCCAACACAACAGATTTGTATTCCCTTCTGGCACAGAGTCCTCATTAACTTGCAGTGGAAATGAAGGGACCTCAGCACCTTTCAAAAACACAGTCTCTCAGGGTTCATCTCCACAAGCCATGTGCACCTTTAGCTAGCTTACACAAGGAAGACTAACATATAAAAAATCTGGTAGCATCTTCCTACCAAAACCTGTTAATGCCTCCTTCATAGCAACACACTCTTAGAAAAGCATTAGATTCTGAAGCAGTCACAGCTTTAAGGTGCCATTTATGTCTTTCTGGGACTGACTGGAACCAGGACCCAGAGGACACCTTGGGGTATGCTCAAAGACAAGCATATTTTTGTACATCATGCATTTATCTGCCATCTGACATTTTTTTGCTTCATTTTTCAAGTTATATTATCTTTAATTCTAATTTTCTTGTAGTGGCTAGGGCTGAATTGTATTTTTTCCCCCTTCAGATTCTAAGGTAATCATTTGAGGACTTATCTTCCAGTTAAATGAATTCCATACTGGCAGCATTACTTTACAATAGGAAAACAAGTAGAATAACAATTTATCATTTTTTGTATGGCTGTGTACAGAACAGGGGCTCTGTTTCTTGTATTATTATTACAGCAGCAATTAAAAGTGCCAGGCAGGGACCAGTTCCCACTGCATTATGTGCTATTTAAGCATAAAGTTCAGCCTCTCTAATAAGTTTACAGTCTCTCTTACTCAGTTCCAGACTTCCCTGCCCTCACAAACACATTGGCTTCTTGCTATATCATCTTCAAAGGGTGACCTGAGGATGCCCTTGATACCAGGCTTGTCTGCCATGAAGACCCAGACAGTAAATGCTGTCTATGCCTGGGCTCCAGGGCAGGCAGGAACAGCCCCCACCCCACAGAGCCTGGCAGCAGGAACACAGAGCCCACAGAGTGCCTGAGAGGCCATCAGGAGATGGGCTGCAACATCACCTGTGGCCATGACTCTGGAGATGCCCTTCCACCCCAAAATTTCAGCAGAGGGTTGTCTGCCTCTAGCTACAACTCCACCATGGAAAAGATGATGCTCTTTCCCTTACTTTATAATCCATACCCAAGGACCTCATCACACAGCTTAACATATCCTTTTCTATGGTCTTTTAAGCACAAGTGCACATCTGCAGAAATATTTCTAAAGCTATATGTAAAGTTTAATGTATAGTGCATAAATAACAGATGCACAAGTGCATCTTGAGATGAACAAATTCTGTGAACATATTCATAATTAGAGATTATAACACATTGCAGACTTCAGGAAAGATATTTTCTATGAGGAATTATAGGCATCAATGCATCGCAGAGTGAGGGGCTGGATTTAGATCATGAATCTCTTTTTCCAATTTATAAAGCTGCCAAAGTTGACAGAAGAGTAGGTAAATTAATTGATGGGCCTCGTGCTATAAAGGTGTAGGTTTAAAATGTAAGCCTTGATATCCCACACATCCTGCCGAGCCTGAGGAATGCAGGGCTCCCTGTGGGATGAGAGAAGCCCTGTGAGTCAGACCATTTTGCCTGTGGGGTTTGGAGACTTCCCTGCTCTGGGTTTGCTCCCCTGTGCTGCAGTGCCTGCCTGATGCTGAGAGCTGGGGTGCACCCACCAGCACAGCTCCAGGGGCTCACCCCGCTGTGGGACCCTGGCTAAGGCCTCTGTACACAGCACTGACATGTGTGGAGGTGCCAGCCTTCCCAGAGCTCATTTGGGATTGCTTACACTAACCTGTGGAGGTGCCAGCCTTCTCAGAGCTCATTTGGGATTGCTTACACTGATCTTCACTGCACCCCCTGGACCTGCCCTTCCACTTGCTTTGCATGGACAGGTTAAAGCACAAATACAGGTGCTGCACGTCAGGGAAGCGTGGGAGAGCCTGCATGGTTTTTGTCAATACCACACCTGATCTATGGGATAAAAAGACCACTTTGGTTATTCCAAGGACCTCAATCTGACAGCTTTCATGAGCACTAAATCCACTTTAAATGGAATCCCTCGATAGAATTAAAGCCTCGTAATACAGTTGTCTGTTATTTATTCTATATTTAATAATCCTTCTCTATGACACACATTGGAGATATAGGAGATGCTCTCATAAACTTTTTAAAATAAACCCATTTCTTTCCCAGGAGGTTCCACCTGACACAAGCCATTACTGAAGATTGACAGGAAAGTGTGCTGGTAGCCAAGACATGCTCTAAGACAAGAAAAAGATATTTAAATGATTTATTTGTGGTAAGGCATTTGAGAAGCTCTTTGGCCTGCACAGAGAGGAGTGGGGGTACTCTACCTCCAAACTGAGGCACCAATTTGGGGAAAAAATTGAAATGCAGAACTTGTCAATTTATTGCACTCACTAGTTATTGAAACAGTATTTTCTTTTTGACAAATATTAGCCAGTTATCAGTGGTTTCAAACCAGCAAGTAGGAAAAGATAAGGACCATGAAGTCCCCATGGGAACCCTAGTCTCCTAGGAAGGGGAAGGGAGTTTATTTTGATTGCCCAGTGTGTAGTAGGAGGCTGACAGCTGATCATGTTGAATCATTTCAAAGTTCAATGCAAAGTCAACAGAAGTACAGAGGCAAGAAGCCAGGGAATCCTCCCAGGAGTCTAGATTGCAGGAAATAAAACCTAAATCAATGCACCACCGAGGATGCCTACCAGCAGGCCAATAAAAAAACACCAAGCTCTGTTCTACAGCTGAAGAAAAATGCTGGTGTTACCCCTCCTAAACAGAGGAACAGGTTTTCTCCCCAGAGCTGCTGGTTTGTCTTGGGGAGGGGTTTGGTTCTAGGTCTGTACCTGATTAGACTGTAAATCATGAAGCAAGAGATCCTCCAAGCACTCTTCCAGAATGGGCAAGGACCAGCTGAAGGCTCAGAAAAATTTTCCCACTGTATACGCAAACATGAAAGCATGGATATAATGATTTCTTTTCTTCTGATTTGCAAATGGCTAAACACAAAAACAACAATAGACATAAAACAACAAAAGTAAGACTTAAAATACTGTTACTTTTTTTAATGCCTGTAAGCAAACTTTCCCTCTAATATTAGAAAAACAGGCTTTACTGAAAGGATAAATCTGTCATTTTTCAAACAATTTTTTCAACCTATTGTAAAGGAAGAGGAAAGAGATGGGATGTGGAAAGGTACATGAGAGCCAGGCTGTGCAGTAGAGGCTGCTTGCAGATTTAATTGTACTGAGAGCTGCTGCCTCTCTTTATGTCTGCTAGATTTAAACCACCTTACACCACTAACAGATCCAAGGCAGCAAAGCACATCAACATGTGCTGAGCTCTAACTCATTCAGATTACTCACACGCCTAACAAAAATCATGTGCTCATGTGTTTTTCTGTGCTTCTCACCACAGAACCAGAAGCAATTTAGGAATGTTTTCACTCTGGAATGAAATTAAGAATTTGGGAGTAGTCAGCAGAGGCTTTTTCTAAAAAACCTTCATTTCTTTGTGTCTCTGCAACTTGACATTCTGCTGTTTCTGCCATTTACATCTTGTTAATGCTGGGCAGGTGTTTTCCAGTGTAGGATTTTCCATTTGCAGGATGTCAGAGGGACACACATAGGACAGTGGGATTCTTGGAAGCTGCAAGGGACTGGCAGCCTCTGAAGCTGCATGAGAAACAGCATGATGTCAAAATTTACACTTGAAAATATTTTAAGGTTCAGATGTTGCATCACGTACTTGGCTAAATTAAATTTCCCGGCAACTGTTTCCTTAAGCAAACATTTGCTTTCAAACCAATCCCAGATTTTTTATTTTTTATTTCCCCCCTCAATATAATATCTGATTCAGCAGATTTTAAATACTCAATATATCTTTAAATGCCAATGCACAACAAGTATAGCAGGTGTTTAATTGTGGTTTAAATATCCACATTTTTCACATTTTACAATCACAATTAAAATTAAGCAATAACACCAAAGGAGTTCCGGTATGCAGCAATAATACTTACCCATATAGTGAAATTGATAAGGATCCAGATATAATGATGCCCATTGTAGTAACCCTGTGGTGACTGATTGCTATTCTGCTGTTAGCAAACAACTAAGAAATACTTTATTTTTTTCAGAATTATCAATTTGTTTCTAGGGTATGAGAACAATGAAAACCTTGAGGGAGAAAGCAATAGTTAGTGAGGTATTAAAACAGTTCTATAACTAATAAAAACACTAAATCAAGTTAGATATGCAGCAGTGTGTCATTTCTATTTTAATAAAAAAGTACATTATTCTCTCCTCAAAATTACAAAATTTTATTTTTTTTAGTCATTGCCAGCATAATCGGAAAGTTTAAAAAAGTCATAAATCTACAGTTTCTGGAACTGTCATTTATGTGATTTCTATTCTTTAAAAAGACTGAGTATAGCACATGTATTCATAAAACAATCTTTTGAAAACTTATTTGCATCATTGCTCAGATTTTTTTTAAGGGGAGAACAAGGGGAATTTCATGCAAAAAAATGTTAGCGTTTCCTAACGTCTCCATACATGAGTGATCTGTGAAACACATTCTTAGGAGCTATGCCTCCTCCTACATATATTGTACTAGATAGTAAAATAAATCTAATGGATTCAAACTGCACCACAAATCCTGTGGTATGGGAAAACCAACAGACAATCTGGGCTCTTTTAATGCAGAGACCTAAGTAACAAAATTCACCATTCAAATAATAACTGATGGTATCACCACAAATTAACATGAAAAAGATCATATTCCTCATCATCCAAAAATGCAGAGCAAGAGAGAAGTGACTGTCACATGGCTGGGGATAGTATTTTTATAATTTGGGTGATCTGAAATTTATTGCTTTTTAATATTTAATAACTCAATCCCATAGTTTTCACTCAAGTAATTTTCCCATAGAGGTCCATAACATGTACAGATATATAGAAACAAAATTCAACATACATTTAGGAACAATGATAAATAAACCTTGGTATTGGTACCATTCTGGTGAGAAGGGCCAGAGGGAAGTGGCAGCTGCCATGAAATATGGTCACTTACTTGAGAAAAGGAAAATTTGAGACTTCTTGACAATGGTATTTCTTCCAGACATGCCGAAACAAGCACACCACGACACTTCAAGCTTCATTTTCTGCTCTGCCACCGAAAATATTAATCTTTTTATGCACCTGGGAGATCTGTAGCTTTATAGAAAATTAAACCTGGATGGAGCCATATTGCCCACTCTTCCCTTTCTTCCTGAAATTAGAGGGAAAACCTGAGATTTTCCATGACAAAGTGAATGGAATGGTTACCAGTACACTGCTGCATTCCCTTCCCACCTCAACTCCCCTGGACATACAGGGATAGTGCTAATATAAAAGGATAAGAGTATCTAGACATGTTCAGTTAAAATATGGATGCTCAATGAAATTCACCTTCCTTCTTCAAGCCCTTTCCAATTAAAACATTTCACTTTATAAAAATATCAAGGCAATCCAGGGGGAAACAACTGAATTTGTTTCATTTTAGTTAAAAAAAAAAAAAAAAAAAACCAAAAAAAACCCCAAAACCAGCAATCTAGGAGGCAGAAGCACTTTGACAGTCTTAAAAGAATATTTTTGTTGACTTAGTGTAAGTCCTGCTTGCCCTCCATGGCTCACAGTTCCCTGGATTTGGACCTTGAAAACATTCCTGAGATGTTAACATTTCATACAAGTCAAGAAAATGTTTACATTTCCAAAGTTCTTGTTGAATGGAAGCATGGTGTCTTGCCCAGGTCTAGCAGATTAGCCTGCTCCCAAAATAAAGCATTGGTGAGAAGCTAATGCAGTTTAATTCCCATTGAAAGAAAACCAACCATTTCTAAATCCGTTCTTTTTCCTACAGATGTACCATCTGGAGAAGGTCATGAAGGAGGAGAGAGAAAGAATGGAAAGGAACAGAATGCAGAAAGGCTGCCATGTAGAAGACTCCAAATTTTGATGAGAATACATGCTAAGGATGTGGTGAGCTACACGAGAAATGAGCGGGTGAGAAAGAATTCTCTGACGTTGGTTGGCTGATGTGTGGCCATTGAATAAATAGGTTGTGATTAAGAGGCAGTTCCCATCATAAAAAGTTTACAGTCTAAATAATTCAAGCACACAAAGGACCAAAGGAAGAAAAACGCAATTTGTGGATGAGAAACCAAGGTACTTTGCTACCACTATACTCTGTGTCCTTCTTATCTGACCCACTGAGCCTTTTCTTACAAATGCATTTTTGATGTGCTTAACAAAATGTATTCACTTCATGCAGTTGGCAGACTTGGTTGTTGCATCAAAAATAGTTAATGGCAAGTATCAGCATTTTTATATTTCTTTCCTTGTGCAAGTATTTAATAACAGGGAAATAGCAAACAACAGCTGTGTAAAGGGAAAGAGCAGTATAAATGAATGCTCATCCTGCATCACAGGGAGTGATAGAAGCCTGAGACTCAGACTGGGAAATTCCCCCAGATTGCAGCCAGGTGCTTTTGTGAACCACTCAAGACTGGTCAGGAAAAATCTGTTTGCCACTCAAAACCGGTCAGGAGAAATCTGAGGGGCGTTACTGTTCACAGGTAGCTTGTGCATATATGGGATCTTATAAGGAAAGCACGAGTCTGCCTGTAAGTAAAAAAGACCAAAAAACCCTCAAAAATTGAGAGATCTAAACAAACCACGGACACTAAACAGACCCCATTGGGACAAAAATAATCAGAAGGTCTGCGTGCAGGACAAGATGTTGAGAATGACTACAGCTCTACTGGAATCAAACTGCCCCTGACATCCCTGAAGACGAAGGCTTTTGCCCAGCTGGGAAAGTCTGACTTGCATTGCCTTTGCCTTTGATGGCAATACTGAGCCTCATTTTAGGAGAGTTGTGGATAAAGAGGGGTTTTTTTTCTCTCTCTCTCTAGGCTTCCTTGATCTGATCATGACGCAAAAAACCTAATTACAGCAATTAATACAGAATTAGAATAGTTTCATGCTAACTCTGTGAGTAGCTTTCTAGCAGCAGATTGCTTAGAGATACAGGGTTTGAAGCAAACTCTAAAGCTCTTATTTTCCTGATTACAGCTGTTGAAAAACTAACATGTTGGTCCTCAGAATGAAGAGAGAAAGATGACTATGAAGCCCGTGTGAGTATATTATTCTGCAAAGTGCAGCAATACATTAATATAGACAGAGGCTTACAAAAGAACTAAGGAATGTGCTCAGAAGCCAAATCCCTTTTCATTCTCAGGCTCTTCACTACGTTTTTGTGCCAGAAAATTATGCCTACCTGGTTATTTCCCTTTAACGTCACCAGAGAGATAGACGAATCTACATGGGAAAACAAAAGGGGGAGATGTAAAGGAAAGGAGTCAGCTGCAAATGTTCTTCAGCAACTTAAAACAATGTTAGGCGAAATCTGACTAGTGCAGAGAACGTAACACATGATAACAGCACGACCTCAAATGACTCGCTCTCCATTTAAACTTCAACATCTAGGTCTCTACAGGAATTAGCATACACATTCTGGACACTCATTACCCATGCCTGGTTTTGTATAGCACACAAAAAAAAAAGGCAAGAGAAAGAAAGTGTAAACCCTTGCCAGCGTATTGTTTGCTGGCAATAGCAAGCAAACCGAATACTGAGCAGTCATGCTTCATCCAACAAGCATAACTGCTAGCCAAATGCAGGCTTACAATTGTTTGGATGAAAAAGAGACTACCATCCATTCACCTCTGTATTAAGGATTTGATGAACTGTGCTGCAGCAAGCTAGGAATCAATCTTTTGGAAAGAACCGATATGAACATTTACTACAGGATGAGTATGAACTTCTCACATACACCATTTCCAAGAGGAAATAAATATAAACATCAGATTCTATGGCTCCTATTCACAGGGATCAAAAAAATACCCCAAACAGCTTCATCACTGGGAGCCATATGTGACCCCTAAAAGACATCAACTTCAGTTCTCTTCTCTTTTTTCAATACTTTAAGAGACTGAAGATACAACAACTAGGCTTACTTCTCTGACAGCTTAACCCCTTCCTCTGCCTCCTTAGTGCAGGGAATCCTCCTCTGCTGCTTCAGGGGAAGTGCAGGGAACCAAATGGGCTTGCACCCTCTTCCTCCAGTTAGTGTAGTTTTAAAACACTGCGCCAAAACAGTACCTTTTCATGATAGCATGCCCTGTTTCAGCTCAAATGTCCACCCAGAGCTGCAGTAACAGCATCTCTAAAGGAGAGAGTCAGTGCAGCACAAAAATGGATCAAGCTGGAAAGAGAAAGCTGGAAACAGCCCCTGCTTCTATGTCCAGTCCATGAAATATAGAAAGAGATGAAGCTCCTTGCAAGAGGTGATTTTGACCACACTGTTGAGAGAAAATAGGGTGACGGAAAAGCAGTAGCAGCAATACTTTTTCCTCTGTCGTGGCAGTGTAACTTTTAGGAAGGGAAAGACAATCTGGACCATGACCTGGATTGAACTGCTGTGGTACACCAGCAAGTTTGTATTTGGTGTGAAATTGCATTACATATTCAAAGCACTCTGCAGGTATAATTTGTAAAAAATCCTCAAGATAATGTCAGAATCCTTATAACTTAGAATAATACAACCTGTCAAGGAAAGAGATGTGTCCACAGGAAAAAAAAATTCTGAGTGTGCGATCGGAAAATGTATGATACTAAGAAACCCTCTTAAACAAATAACCATTAATGGAACAAACCTGTTAAAATAATTCTTTTTCCATGCTCAAATGTTACAGGTTTAATAAATTTTTACTGTATTAGCATGGAAATGCACTTTCACTTTCCATAGCTAATCTTGAAGGAACACACATTAACATATTGTATTTTTCTGCTGTATTAATGGACATTACAACTAAGACATTATTATACTCATTATGAACCTAATAACTAACACATGATCACAAAGCAATACTATGTTAACACTTTCCTGCAGAAATGTGAAATGAATAACACCTCTGTTTAGATGATTATTAAAAAGAATTTTCCTAATTAGAAGACAAAACCCTGTACAGTCTTTTCTAAGAAAGCTTCACAATGCTTAGAACATACCTGACATCCAGTATCCATAGTGTTAGTCACATCTGCCTGTGAATTTGTTGTAGAATCAGGGACTGGGTATTAAAATGAGAGCACTAACATATTTCCCATTTAAAAAAATAAATAAAAAGGGAAAAAAACCCACCCACCAAACCACAATGTCCAATCCTTGGCAAAGATCCCAAAGTTCATGGCCACAGGACTGATTTTGGTTCATAGACTCAGCATGAATAAAAATGGAGTAGAAGAGTGTTTGCTGGAACTCAAGAAACAGACCACCATGTTTTCTAGTAATTAAAATGTCTAAACATTGAATACTGGAGTTTGTTCTGTACTTGACCTGATAAGCATTGAGAGACCCAACCTGAGTCTACAGCTCCACTCTCTTCACAAAACACACAGAGTAATATCTTCACTTGCGCTGACCTGCCAGCAAGTCTGGTACATCTTCACTGGTCAGATTAAAAGCTTTGCAGTCCTCATGCTCCACTTAAATGTCCCACTTCACACATTCCCAGTCCTCATGGCACTTGTTAACCATCCTTATCTTAAATAGCTGTTGTCATCTTCTTCCTACTTCTGGTATCTCCTTGTCATCTCTATCTTTTCCTTTTGCTCCTCCTGCTTTTTTTCTATGAACATACATAACCATATCCACAGGCTCTAAATAACATCAGTGGTTGTTGGTGACCTGGTGTTGACAGCATAACTCACAGTTTTGCTCTTTTTTCCACCTGGCAGCAGTAATCAGAGGAAATATTCCTTCCTCACCCCAAATGTTTATCTTTACTGGCTCTGTTATCACCTTGGCACAAGAGAACGCACATGGCTCCTGCTGCACCTTCCTGACTTTCCTGCTTACAAGCTAGTGTTGGTGTTAATCTTTTGCCCTACTTTTTATCAATGTTACATCTTTCCCCTTTATAGTCTTCAAATCTGATCAATAAGTTTTAGAGTCTCCATCACTTTCCAGAAAGCTCTAAAGAGGCAAGCAATGAAGGAAGAGAAAAACATAAATGGCAATAGATGCAAAATTACCTTCTTTCAAAGAGTTCACACATGTAATTGGATGAGCTAGGTATGCTTTCCAAAATCAAATCCTTTACAGTGCTATTCAGGAAAATGTCAGCACTGCAGAAATGGACAAGCGTTTGCATAGCATTTCTGGGAATTATGAGACTAGAGCAAGAATTAACATCAGGGCAGCAGAGGAAATACCATAATATCTTATCTCAGGCCCACACAGGGCAGATGTCTCATGCAGATGACATTGTACAAGTACTGACCCATCAAAGAACAGTTTCAAAAGTTGTCTAAAGATACCTGCTAATATCCCAGTAGGCATGCTAAGACACAGTTTTAAAGGCAGTGTCACAGTTTCACTAGGCTGTGACACAGCTGGTATTTTTGTCAGTGGCAGCAGCTCTAGGTAGGTCAGGTTGAATTGGAAGCCATGGTGAATTAGGTCCCCATGCTTTGGAAACATTCATCTTTTCTTGGTGGTGTAAAATGTACAGTACAATAGAGGACTATGATCAATGCACAGAACCCTGTTTCTCTGATATTGTCATTACAAGCATCTGATGACATCCCAAGTAACCCTGAAGAGTATTCCAACATCTGTCACACTAGAAGAAGCTTGTCTGCCTTAGCTGTTCGCAGACTAAAGCTCTTTTCTCTTTCCTGTTTACTTTTTATCATCAGTGAATGATGATACTGGGTAAAGAGAGCTAACAGAAGATTTTGTTTTCCTGAAGAAAATGCAACAATCTTTGTAGAATATGCAAGCTACTGAATACTATCCTGGTCAAACAGCTTCTCAATTTGTGAGTAGGCACGACACTGTCCAAATACAGGGACATGGTGAAGGACTCAATAAAGACCTTCCAATTCTGAGCACTGAGATCCCAGGCGGGAATGGTGAAACAGCTCTCAGCTTTCAGGTTACACATGAACAGTTAAAGGAATGTGCCACTGCTAATCTACAGAAAGTCATGGCTGGATCTGGCCCAAAAAAGTTTAAAAGATTCCACAAATATGTTGGTTGTGTTTGCTTGGTAGAAGAGAGAAAGAAAGGAGATGAGAGTGGGAGAGAGAGAAAATTGCTCTTATTTGTCTTCTCTTTTGAACCTGCTTACAAAAGACAGCAGGATTACACCTGCCCCAGCTTCCTTCTGACACTCAGTGGTGTGGGAGCAAAGACATCATTTAATTGCTACATTTTTGAACTCCCCATAATTTCTTTTTATTTTTTTACTTTATTATGATATTTCACTTCCCTTAAACTAAGTATTTTTTTTTTCAAGACATGGAGAAGCAGAAGTCCTGAAAAGCTTTTCGTCTGCTTCTTAACGTCTAGATGGTTCTGTCCTGCCCCCTCTCCAACACACTGCTACTCACAATTCCCAGGCTATAGAAGAAATAAGAAATTAACCTGAAATAAAACCCACCTTCAAAATCTGGATCTTTCTCTACCACTGAAAAATAATGTTTCTGAAGTATCTTTCCCATAGAGTGAAGCTCCTTTAAATACAACAGGTGTGTATTGATGGGATATGAGTTCAGCTGGTGCAGTTGCAATGTCTTTGCTGAGGAACTGAAAGGAGCAATGGACGGCTGATCCAGCCATAGTCCCACTCAAAATACCATGATCCATATACATCTTACTACTTGTATCAGAATTATGTAGTTCCACAACACTGTCCATGAAAAGACAAGAATGTACAGATAATTTAACTGCAGAAAAATCTCAGAATTAATAATCAAGTAAACTATGTGGAAGGTAAAAAAGGAAATAACTAACAGCCAGAATAGATTTATTAAGAAAAAATAATGTCAGACCAGGCTAATTTCCTTCTGTGAAAGGAAAACAGCGGACATGGTGCAAAATTACTGTAAAGTGGTTACAAAACTGTTCAAAAAAAAAAAAAAAAAACTCACTGAGGAGAATCATAAGCTGCTTTATTCCAATAGTGGAGGAATGGGATCTCACAGGGAGCCTTCTTGAACCCAATATGACTTCCTACTTCCAGTAATATTTTAGAACCTGAATGTTTTTGTGACCTGCTGGTCACAACAACCTTACAGCTCTAGTAAGCACATTAAAAGACAGGCCTGGAATTCAAAACCTCCTTTAGAAGCTGGAGAAATTTTGTAAAAGAAACCAATACAAAGGCACACAAGATGACAATTGTCTGCATTCAGAAGAGGGAGAAGAGGGAGCTGAGAGAAGCTTTTCCGAAAAGCGTTCAAAGGTTGCAACATATCACATGGTAAACATAAGCCAGAAATTCTGTGCTATTGTGAAAAAGTCAGGAAATAAACTGGCATGTGTAAATGGAAACGGGTATCTCCGTGTCAACACGTGCCTTGATGCAGCCCTTCTGCTCTACTGATGCCTGTGAAGACTGCAGGTAGAAGTCAGCTCTGATACCAATGAGATCTCAGTTTTGCAAAGCATACTTCAAGAAAGATATACAAGACTTCATCCAACAACAATAAAGTGAAAACTTATTCCTTTAAGAGAGGCTGCAAGAACTGGGATAATTTATTTGTGTATGAAAATAAACAGATGCAGGCAATAATAGGAATCTTCAGCATAAAAAGCTACTGTAAACAGAAATAAAATAAGGTGTACGGATGCAAAATAACAGGATTAAAATGCAACAAGGGAGATTCAAGACAGATATTAAGAAAAACTCTAAAATGTTAAAAATGGCAAAAGACTGGAGTAAAAGGCTATGAAGACTGGTGGAGCCTCCACAATCGCAGGACTTTAGAAAGACTCTTGGCAGACTTCTTTAGTCTTGTCTACCCCAAGTCCTATTTTTGCATTTCAAAGTGGGGTATCACTGCACTCAAGGTGGCTCTTGCCCTTGACAGTGTTTGGGACACAGTGGTGCAGAGGCATAGATGTGACTCAGGTGGCAGTCACACTGTTAAAGTCCATGGAGGCATGGACCTCTGGGATGGGCTGCCATAGACCTGGGTAGCTTGAGAGGTTCTCCTTCAGCCCTGTGGCCTGAAAATCAGTCGGAACCTCTCTGGTCAGGAAAGCTAAGGCCTGAGAAGGTGCAACAGTTCCACACAGAAAGACATGCTGAGAATTACTCTGGGTCTTCAGCTCCACAGTCAATGTGATTTGTGTTAATATATAAGTTGAATATATGTGAACTTCTACCCAAAACATCAAGCACTAAGAAATTAAACATTTTCTAGCCACACACTCATACATGTGAACTATCACAGATGCATCCACTCCATACTCAAAATACACTGTGCTATTAAATGTGGGTACTTCAACAGTAAAAAGACCTGCATTTGGTACATACTTCCAGTCCTAGGTATGCCAATTTTCTGAACTACTCCTCCCTAGACTATCTGGAATGTATGTGCAGGGAATTTATCTCAGTTCTATTGGTGATGTACTATGCATGCTGTCCTTCTGCATTTGAAGAGGAAGATAATGGGATTATGTTCAGATCTGGTGCTGCAATTTTTGACATAATAGAGCATTTTTTCCCTAAAAGTGCATAAACTATGGACAAGATGGCAGTAAGAACACTTTTTGCTTTTTGTGGTAGCAAACCCTCAGTGAGATAACAGTATAACCATTTAACTGCCTCTGTAATTTTATAAGCAAAAGAAAATATTAAAAAATCCAGAGTACAAGCATTAAATTGAATATCCACCTCATTGATTACCTAATTAATTCCTAATGACATAAGCACTAGTGAGCAGTAAGTGCAATTCAGAAGGTCAGAATTCTAAAATTAATCACAGAATTTTAAAACCCAAGTGCTACTTTACTACCATTTTTTTAGTGTCAAAAAGAAAGATGGAAACATGACCTGTTTTCATCATGGTGATAGAAGACATTTGTACAAACTAAACATTCATAGTTCAGTTCTCACTATGAATTAACTCTAAATGAAAGTATTTTTATGTCCCTGTCCTAAAAATACATAAACAGAAATAAAGCTGAGCCATGGAAAGATTAATTACTGCATTGTCTTCCTCATGGAAAATAAGGTCTGGATAGTCTACTGCTATTATTTGTGCTAAATAATCAATATTTTATAGTCTTACCATATTTAACTTCACAAGTACATCTAAATACCCTTTTTGAGACATTCTAGTGCAATACTGTGAACATAATTCATGGTCATATTTGGGTGGATTAATGATTCCCTGAAATACACCATGCATAGGAAATCATATTTCATGTGCATCTATTTCTCTTATTCGTTACTGAATCTTTCAAACCCTGAAGTCCTCTGCAGCTCCCTCTGAATTTAAACAAAACATTTTCCAGTGATCTTTTTCACAGGAAGGGCATAAATCTTCCCATTCACCAGATTATAGACCATCAAGAAAGCCAGAATTAAAGTTTTCTAAAAGTTTGCAATCCTTGGCTACAATGCCTTAATAACCAGCTAAAAACCTAGATGTACTAAAATGGTTGGTGAAAGGTTTAGAAAACTAATTCCTAAACTGCTAGTGACTTGGAGTACAAATGGAGCAAGGTCCTGCACTACAAGACCATGAATACACAGGTCTTTCTCTCCCTTCATGGCACTGTGTACGGACTTGGTCCATACCACCTCCAGCTACATTGCAGGTTTCCTTTGAATTTAGTGAGGGAGAAATACAATGTGACACATCAGAATGTTTTCACATTTCAGTAGTTTTTGAAGGACATGTGATTACAGATCAATATTTTTTTATATATTTGTTTAATCACAGTTTGCAAATGTCTCTTTACAGATATTTAAACTAAAACAGGATTGCCAAACGTGTGTCTTTAAATGTCCATCCACCACAGACACGCTTTTTGTACCAGTGAATGCTGGGGGAAAAGGTAGAAATTAAAGGCAAGAGCAAATTTCTGCTGGTAGATTCAATTACTTTCCTATCCGTGTATCTCCTTTGAACTTAACAACTACAAAGAGCCCCTCAGTGCAGTCTGGTACAGAAAAGGTTTCATGCACAAGCTGTGAACAGGTGACCAAGTTTCATTAAAGTCATCAGGATGCAACAACCCACTCAAGTCAATAAACTGCCAAGTGTTTTTCTCAGTCATGATGGCTTGATGAATCAGCTTTCAGCACCAGCATCCGGAGTCCAGGTTGGTCTCTTTGAAACCTGGTAAAACTTCTACCACCCTGAAATGAATAAAAAGCATCATCTTATGTCATCTTGTGCCTCTGATGAAGTTAAGCTGAGCATACATTAGACTTATTTTTTTCCCCCTGTAAATATATTGCTTATTTTTGCACTATGTTCACTTGAAGAATAACGCTGTCTTTTAAAGTGGCATCATTTTGCAAATGTCACTGTAATTTTCCCCAAAGTATCATCCATTAGTTATAAAAGGTGCAAATGAAAAGGATTTTAAAATTGGCATGGGGATAGAGGAATATGGAGTAATGCACTAATAGCCTAGGTAGTGGCTGGATTTTTGGCAAGCTTTCAAAAGAGAAAGGGGGAGAGAGAGATACAGGTGATCAACTGAACTTCTTGTACATTTTTATACATGAAGTTAAAAGGGACAAAACTATCAGGAGTTATGAAAGCATTTCTAAAGCACGGATTACAAAGAAGGACCCACAATTGTGGATAAACAGGCATATATTTATATATATTTAAATTCACACCTACATGTACTGAAAAAAGAAAGGAGAATGATACAGATTCACAGTTAGGATGCTGTGTATCTCATCACCTCTAATCGTGTTTTACAATATTTGCACCACTTGTTGACCAAAATTGCAGATGACTTCCAGTTTGTAAGCACTAACATGACTGAAATGTATGAATAAACAGAGTTTGATAAAGAAACTCAGAAAAGATTTCAGTAATATTAGGTTTGCAACTGAATTTTTTCATTACTTGATTGTTTTTTGGATTTTTTTTCATGACCTCCCAAATTTTCTTGGAAAACCTGGACAGCATTATTTTATCCCCTTTTATCAATCAGTTCATGGATGAAAAGAATTTTGACCAACATTAGCTACAGTTACATGCAGCTGAATATTGCCACCTGTTCAGAATACTATGTTAAAATCTGTTTAGATGCTATTTATGAAAATACAGCCTTTAATTTCCTATTGTCAATATGCTGATTTAAATTTTTTCAGTAAATTTTCTTTTTTGACATCTGAATCACTTCTGTTTGCTTGTTCTTCTCTTGCTTCTCCTCTTGTAGTGGGTCCAGTACCTTTGTAGTTCAGTACCTTTGTACAAATAGCACTCTGTTCAAAAACAGAAATAAATTTATTTCCTCTGTTTTCTCTTCTTCTTCTGCCCCTTGATCACAAAATTGTGACAAATTCTAAAGCAATAAAAGAAATGCTGCCAAAGAGCAAGCAACCTTAGGTAGGAGACCTTCAGCTTACTGCTGCATTAACTCAAGCAACTAACTTCTATTTATGACTTGCACCCCTTTTAGCTCAATACCTTAATAATCAGGTTATTAGCTATTCTGCTTATAGTCTCTTAAAACTGTATGATTTTGGCTTCCTCTGGTATCCAAGCTCAGCACTTTAATAATCAGGTTATTAGCTATTCTGGTTATTATCTTTTAAAACTCGGAATGATTTTGGCCTCATCTGATGGCCAAGCCATTGGGAATTAGGCCTCAAGAAGCTTTACAGGACTGAAAAAAACACATTAAATCCACTTTATTTTGGGATCCAATATTCAGAAAATATAAGGCACTTACCCAGTACTTAATCACACCCTGTATTCTTCTAAACATCAGTATGGGTTTGCACCAAGTTTAAATCTGCATTGTAATATAACTCCACTGTTACAGAGGAGGAAGAAAATGCATACTCTTTAGCATTGATCTGAGACACCATGTTTTCTCTTAATTATTCTGGGAAACAGGATGACAATAAGAAGGCCTCAGGACCTTTTTCTCTTTCTTTTTCTTTTTCTTTTTCTTTTTCTTTTTCTTTTTCTTTTTCTTTTTCTTTTTCTTTTTCTTTTTCTTTTTCTTTTTCTTTTTCTTTTTCTTTTTCTTTTTCTTTTTCTTTTTCTTTTTCTTTTTCTTTTTCTTTTCCTTTCTTTCTTATCTATGTAGATCTTACAATCTTCTATGTATTTTAAATACTCCAACATGAATTGCAACTGTTCATGGCTAAGCAAGTTTATAGCCTATAAAATATGGCACGTGAGTATAACAAAATCTAAAGTCTTAGAATTCATTTTTTATTCTTGTTTTTTGCATCTTTTATGAAAAATAATTCCTTTTGAATTAGCCTTACTGACTAGCCATGATTTCACATATTCCCAGTTTTCAAGTATGCCAAATCACATACACCAGTTTACTCAAAGCAGTGGTTCCTTCTATATTGAAATAGCTTCTTACCTCTCCTTAATGTAGAAAAAAACTGCATACATGTTTTTATAATAGGTGTTGCAATCTTCTGATAACTGAGCTGTAAAAAAAGATTTTCTGGCTGCTGTTTTATTTAGACAATGGGATTTTTGTTTGTAGGTTTGAGGAGTCTTATGGAAGGACTGAGTGGGAGGGGATTGCTTTGTCTCTTGTCTTGCTTGATCAATCAAAAGTTTCAACTTTCTGAAGCAATCTGTGAATGCTGAATCTCTTGTAACTGTTTTAACAATAACATATCTGCATTTGAGTGAAAGAAAATGTAAGGAGTAACCTACTTTTAACCATCCTAACAAATACCAAAGATGGCAAGAAAAGCAGGATTCAGCCTGGTTAGGATTTTGTAGTATCTCTTCTTTTTCATAGCTTTAAACATGAAAATAACAGTGAAAATTTTCTGTTGGCTATCACTAGTACACTTGGCACTAATCTCCCTTGGAAATTCAAGTTTCTTTCCATCAACCCTAGATGAAACTTGGGCATCTCATTTTAGATCAGTAAAGATAATTAAGACAAATACAGTAATCTAGAGGCAGGGAAAAAGTGGGTGTCAAGGAATCACAGTAAAAAGTATCTGCATAGTTAAAGGTAGCCTGGTAGAAGCAAAACTCTCTTTATGAAGCGTATGGGTAGAAGACTCTGGCAGCTTATCTCAAGACATAAAATTACTATCCTAGGAGGCTGCACGATGCAGCCAGGGCTCACAGAACAATAACACAATGCATTTTCTGCCTTCTTAAAGCTGTTTGTCATTTTCCACACTTCAGATAGAATTATTCTTCAAAAAAAAACATTACATTCTAAAATATTTCTCAGCTAAAAGCATCATCAAGTCTCTTTCATAACTTGTAAATGGAACAAAAACCAGTTAGAAACCGTGTTCTAGGTGCTGTAATGGGTGCTTACTGCTGCATTCACTGAATCCATCAGTGGCACTTCACAGACATCTAGCAGGCCTATTTGCTTCATAAATCATTGAAATGCGTGAAGACCTTTTGCTTAACCCAGAAATATTCTTTAAGTGTTTAACATCAATAATAATGAAAACTGGCATCACAACAACTTAAGCAATGTAAAATATGGCATCGTAGGGTTCAGCTTGACTTTCATTGAAGGATTTCTAAAAATAAGAGTACATCATCAACAGTGACAGCTTGCTTAGTGACTCAACACATTGGGAAACCTATTGCTCTAGAGGACTATGTTCTGCCTCATTATTTAATACAGACATCACAACCATGCTGTTCTGTTTTCAGTTCCTAAATGCATGATGCAAAGGAACCCACACCTCAGTATGTCTGCCCTACAGAGTGAGAATAATTCGGAATTGTTAGATCTGCACTACTGATACCATACTATCAGCATACTAGTGCCAAGTTATATAATATATTGTGAGAGTTAGAAACATTTGATAGTGTTTCTAAAACCTCAGCTGCTGGAATCAAGATATTGTATGAAAACATCTGCTTCCATTTTCTAAGCGCGCGCACTTCTAGCACTCAGTATGTGAAGAAAAGCTCTAGCCCATGAACAAAATACACTCTGAAGCATGAACACAGAGATACATACAAATAATTGAAAATATAATTTAAAAACACTTTTAGTCACATTTTTGAAAGTTCAGCATTCACATTATTGCAATACTTTATACTTTAAATACACGAGGCCTATGAACAGGAAGAAAAATGAAGTGGGAGAATGGAAGACAGTGGGGAAATAGGAGGAAGAAGATACAGAAGGCAGACAGACACCAGACAATTATCTGGGTCAAGTATTAGGGATAAGAAAAGGCAGAAAAGGCCTTGTGGAGAAGGAGTCAGGACTACCAGTATATGTGGAGAGATACTCTTGCATAGAGAGTTCGGCAAAAAAAAATTATGGGCAAAAAGTGACCAGTTATACAGTAAAGCAAAGAGAATTCAGGACAGGAGACAGTCAGTAAAGGGGCAGGGAACTTGGATTGTAAAAGCAGGTAACTGTGAGAACTGAGAGACAGCAAGACAAGGAAGGCAAGACACCAGCATGGCTGAGTAAGGAGCTACTGGTCAAACTATAGGAAAAGAAACAAAAGCACAGGCAATGCAAACAAGGACAGGTAACCTGCAAAGAGTACAGGGATGAGGTTTGATTTTGTAGGGATGGAGTGAGGAAGGCCAAAGCCAAGGCAAAGCTGGAATTCATTTTGGCAAGGGACACCAAGAATAACAAGAAGGGCTTCTATATGTATGTTAACCAAAAAAGAAAGGCCTAAAATTGCGTACCCACATTGGTAAACAGTGGTGGAAAATAGGTAACAATAGCCGAGGAGAAGCTGATATGTTTCAAAAATGTTTTTGAAACAATTTTACAGAATCATAGAATAACAGAGTGGGTGAGGTTGGAAGGGACCACAGTGGGTCATCTGGCCCAACCTGCTCAACAAGTCACCCTGGAACACATGGCACAAGATTGTGTCCAGGGAGTTCTTGAATATCTCCACTGAGGAAAACTCCACACCCTTTCTGGGCAGTCTGTTCCAGTGCACAGTCACTTGCATGGTAAAGAAGTTTTTCCTCATATTCATGTAAAACTTCCTGTGCATCAGCTTCTGCCCAATGCCTCTTGTATTATTACATGGCACCACTGAGCAGGGCCTGGTTCCATCCTCTCAACTCTCTATCTTCAAACACTTGTACGTGATGAGATTCCCTCTCAGCTATCTCTCCTCAAGATTGAACAGGCCCAACTCTCTCAGCCTTTCCTTATAGGAAAGATGCTCCAGTCCCTCAGTCATCTTAGTCACCTTTCACTGGACCTGCTTCAGGAGCTCTATGTCTCTCTTTTACTGGACACAGCATTCCAAATGTGACCTCACCAGGGCTGAGTAGAGGGACAGGATCACTTTCCCTGCTTAACTGGCAGTGGTCTTGCTAGTGCTCCTCAGAACATCATCAGCCTCTTGGCCACAAGGGCACTGCTGGCTCATGGACAGCTTGCTGTCCAGCAGGACACCCAGGTATTCTTCTGCAGAGCTGCTTTCCAGCAGATTGGCGCACAGCCTGTGCTGTTGCATGGGGTTATTCCTTCCCCAGCTGCCAGAACCTACATTTGCCTTTCTTGAGTTTTAGAAGGTTCTTCCCTTCCCATCTCTCCAGTCTGTTCATGTCCTTCTGAAGGGTTGCACAGCCCTCTGGAGTATTGGCCACTCCTCCCTGCTTTGTGTCATGGGTGATCTTGCTGGGGAGGCATCTGCCCCTTCATCCAAGTCACTGATGAACAAGTTCAACAATATTGGGCCCAGAACAGAACTCTGATGAGCACCAGTGGTGACAGGCCTCCAACTGAACTGTGTGCCACTGATTACAAGCCTCAGGTTCAGCCAGTTCTCAATCCACCCCACTGTTGACTCATCCAGTCCATTCTTCCTGAGTTTGCCCATGTGGATATTGTGAGAGTGTCAAAAGTCTTGCTGAGGTCAAAGTGGACAATACTCACTGCGCTCCCCTCGTCCACCCAGGTATTTGTTTCACTACAGACGGCAGTCGGGTTGGTCATCAAGCATGATTCACCTTCATTGAATCCACACTGACTACTCCTGATCACTTCTTGTGATCCATGTGGATAGAGATGGCCTCCAGAATGAGGTGCTCCAACACTTTCCCACGGATTGAGGGGAGGCTGATTGGCCAGTAGTTCCCTGGGTCCTCCTCCTTGCCCTTTTTGAAGACCAGGGTGACATTTGCTTTCTTCCAGCCTTCAGGCACCTCTCCTGATGGTCATGACCTTTCAGAGATGACCATGAGCAGCCTAGCTGTGGTGTTCTCTAGCTCTCTTAGCACTCCTGGACGCATTCCTCCAGGGCCCAAGGACTTGTTGATGTCACGTTTAGCTAATTTCTTCTCTAAAATATTGTTCTCTAACCCAATCCTCCTTGAGCAATGGAAAGCCTTCCTTCCAACATTCCTTTACCCTGATCTCTTGGGTCAGAGATTCCCAATGGCTGGTCCTGCTAGTGAATGCAAAGAAGATGCTCAGCAACTCTGCCTTCCCTGTGTCCTTTGTTACCAGGGTCCCCCTTCCATTCAGTAACAGGCCTCAGTCTTCAATAGCAATCTCTCTTCCCACATCTCTCAAATGGATGGGGACTGGAGGAGCAAAATGCTCCCCAGGTTCATGGTCACCTGAGGAACCTGGATATACATAAGTCTACAGAAGCCAATGTGATGCATCACAGAGGCCCGAAAGAATTGGCTGATGTAGTTGCCAAGCCACTCTACATGAGATTTGGGAAGTCACAGCAGTCAGGTGAAGTTCCAGGTAACTGGAAAAAAGGGAAATGTTGTACCCATCTGTCAAAAGGCTAGAATGGAGGAGCCTGGCAATTAGCTTAATCTCTGTGCCTGGGAAGGTCATGGAAAAGAGCCTCCTAGAAGCTCTGCTAAGGCACATGGAGAACATGGAAGTGATTTGAGACAGCCAGAATGGCTTCTCCAAGGGCAAGTTCTGCCTGATCAACCTTGTGGCCTGCTACAATGGCTTGATAGCAGTGACTTGTAGGACAAAGGGCAAACTACACTGTCTTTTTAAACATGGATGCATCATTAAAAAATTCTTAACCATAGAATTAACCTTAGAATCACAGAAGTTGTTTAATGAAAGAAAAACTGAAGTATGCTGAACTCATTTTTGTCTCAAATACCTAAAAAGTCCAGATACTTGGAGTACTGTTCCATGTATCTGAGAGCAGGACAGAACACAAAACTGTAAGATAAAACCAAAGCTGTGATTTTGAACTTCTTGAAAGAAAATGCTAAAAATAAACAACAATGGGAAAATATGAAAAGGTGATATTTAAACAATAAGTAGCTGTAGAATACACCACAGTTTCTTTTCTTTACAAAACACTGCCAGAATCTCTCCACTTAAGGATATTTTAGCAAAACTATACTCACCTCATTGCAATTACTGTACATTGATGTATAGATTTTTATGCTGTGGCTAAAGCTGAAAAAACAACTGAAAATTACTATGCAGCATACACAACTACAAGCAAAAATGAGGAAGGGTGATATATGGGACCTTTGTCTGAAAAGACAATAACACAAAACCTGGCAATCTCTTTGGGGTGTAAAATAAATTCCAATTAGGTAACCATAGAAAGTTTCCAAATTTTAATTGCAAGATATTCACTATTCTGCTAATTATTTCTATGGGATGTAGCTAAATTGGCAACATTTGTAAGTTTTCTTCAAGCTTTTTTAGTGTCCTAGTAAGAAATATGAATTTGAATAACAGGAATAATCTATGTAAGTGGGAAAAAGAAAAAGACACTTCCAGAAAATATTTTATGTATAAGTAACTCTAAAAGCTTCAGAGGTGAATAGGCTATATCGCCCAGTGATCCTATTTCACAAGACATTATATTTTCTCCTGAACAACAGCACATTAGGCATGCTGCAAAAATAAGCAGAGATACAAAAACATGCACCACCAGAATTATTCATGTTGTTTGTCTCATAGTGCCTGCATCCACTTTCACACCCTTCCCTCTCAATTTCCTTACTTTGTTCTAGATTTTTTTGGTCTCCTCTCAGTTATCTATTCCTAGTATATCATCTTCGCAATCTTACCCATCTTTTTCTCACTTCATTTGAGAAGTTATTTGAAAAGAGGGCCATAACTGAACTTTCTATTGCAGAGACCTCCAAAAAGTATAAAAAAGCCACTAGTTATCACTGCTCTGCAAAGGGGTGATAAACACAATTATGGGGCCCAGAAGGAGATCATCCTACCGAGGCTCTGTGAAAAGCGGTGAAGCTGTACTTCCCTAAAGACAGCCCTCAGAGGGTGGCTGTGTACTCACTCTCAGCATCAGGAGCATGCACACAGACAGTTCTCCTGAAGCTGCAGGGAGGGCAGGACCCCTCCTGGCCCCTGCTGGGCCTCGGCTTAACCATCAGCACTACAGCCTCCAAAACACAAGGATAAGACTTGGCGCGGTTTTGCTTGATAAAAATGTGACTGCTCCAGTCCCACATCAATTAACTAACAGAGGCCATAAAATTAAGCAAGACAAAAAACCCCAAAGAAGTAATTGTAATTGTATGGAAGTTTCTTTTCTTTGTTTTAAACCTATTTCCCCACTTTTCTTATTTGCCCGGAAAAAGAACTGGATGCATGTCAAACCACAAGAACATTTGACCACAGCATAAGATAAGTTATACTTGACTAATGCCAGGTTAATGATGAACATGAGCAAAGTATTTGTGATTGGCTGAAAAAAAATAAGATTGCATGGATGTTAATGTTGCATTAACCTTATAAAATAGCTGATTTGGGGAAGTTAAGATTTTTTGAGTGATGAGTGCTTAAACTTTCACTTGAAATCCAATTTCATGCTAGGAGGTACTCTCTGAACTTATTATTCAGCTTAATTTTTTAAATTTAAGGTTCCTCAAGAAAGGATCTTAAGTCAAAAATCCTCTCAGGGATAAAAAGATAAAGGAATAACTTTGGAGAACAAAAGGATGGGTGAAGAAAATAAACAATACACTTTTAATGCAGAGGGCCACTGCCAGCAGAGCATTACAGAGCTACATATCCCTGGGGGATATGGAAAAGGAAAGGAGAAGTAAGGTGAACAGTGTCTGATGAGCATGATGAGCCAGTCACAGAGCTGACTTCAGCACTTCAAAAGTCACCATCTGGATATTGAAATGGCAGATTCAAATAAGAGCTATAAAAATGTGGGGGAAATGTGGAATTTCATATATATAAAACCATTATTAATACTGATGAGGAAGGATTCTAACCAGTTAATAAGAACATATTTTAATAGCCATTAGTTATTAAAAATAACAGTTGACTATTAGGACCTATTCCTGTACCACATTATAAATCCAGGAGTTAGTCTCATTTTAATTACCATGTACTGTTCTGCCCCCCCCGCCCATTATCTACATAAGGATGAAAGATCAACAAATATTCAAAGAAGCACAGCAACAATAATTGCAGGTTTGCAATAGCTTCCATGGGAAGTGTGCTAAGTGGATAAGGACTCTTCAGAAAAGAGACAACTGAAGAAAGAAGTTGAAGAGGTCTTTAATATTCTGAGTTACTAGGAGTAGCAGCAGAGCAACAGGGACCTCTCAATCTATAGAAAATATTATCTAGCTCTTCAATTCCTTCACATTGCAGACGGTTCTCAGATGCCAGTGAACAAAATATCCAGCAGGAGGCAGAGGACTGTAACCCTTTACACTTGTCAACAGTGAATCCACTAGAAAAAAAAAATAATGACTTAAAGAAGGCCTTCCAGTTGGCAAGAAGTGAAAAATAAACAATCCTGCTTTGTTTATTTCAAATTCTGGGTGTGAGTCTTCCCCCAAGATACATCTAATGAACTACATGAGCATCTTTCACAAACACATAAAAGAATAGTAGCACACATAAGTGTTCAGCATTTAGATTTTCTTTTAGTACCTTATCTATTTACTTTTCTTCACTGTTAAAAAGCAACTGTTCTTTTGCTTGGGGTAGAAGAAGATAAGCTATGATGTGAACCACCATTACCCCATTTGTGAAATTACTCATTCTACATGTAAAAGAAATGTTTCTGCTCAGTGCAAACTCCGTTGTTCAGTGTTTTTCTCGATTCAGCTCGACTTGACTTGAAGCTACTCGACTGACCTCTACTCTCTGCTTTTCCCAGTGTTTACCTCTATTTAGCACTTGTGAGGCCACACCTGGAATAATGTGTCCAATGTGTCCACTTCTGAGCTCCACAGCTGAGAGCTCTCTGTAGCTCACTGAGCTGAAAAGAGTACAGCAAAGGGCCACCAAGTGATGAAAGAACTGGAGCATTGTGCCTGAAAGCAAAGTCTAGGAGAACTGGGATTTATAACCCTAATGAAGATAAATACCAGAAGGGAGGGTGCTAGGAGGACTGAGCCAGGCTCTTCCTAGTGATGATCAGTGAGGCAATGGGCACAAGCAGAAACACAGGAAACTTTTTCAGCCCCTGACACAGGCTCAGAGATTTTGTGGAGTCTCCACCCTTGCACGGAGCCATCTGGACACAGCTCTGGGCAGCCTGCTCTAGCTGGCTGTGCTTGAGCAGCAGGGTTGGACCAGGTGATCTCCAAAGGTCCCTGCCAACACCAACCATTATGAACTCTGAGATTTAATTTTTGCATCTGTCATGTTTCTTACTGAACAAAGACTAATTAAAGAGCACAAGTGTGTGTGTTGTACGTGTATGTGTTTGTATATGAGTATGTACGCATATATACATATATTCATTATGACCATGAAAAATTTTGTTTGGTTCCCAGTTATAAATAGTGATGTTCTTGTCAAATGGGACAACACTCCTGATACTGATCCAACATATTATTAGATTTTCAAGACATCTGCCTGTAACTAAATACCTATTTAATGATTATTCTCATGCCAATCTGAGTGATAATAATTACTATGTCGGTGTTAGATTGTAAAGATAGAGGTTTGTGTAAATTATTTCTTTCCTAATAATTTCCAAGAAATTACCTTTCTAGCCAAAAAGACATCATGAATTATTGATATTGGTTTTTATAATATTTTCCTTAATATTTAGTCCCATTATGAATTAATCTGAATTATTAATTGAAGCATTAATATATATATATATGCATTATAGCAAGCAAGATGAAGGACTGGCTTTTTGATGTAAGCTCAGAAATCAGCCTTTGCAAGAACAGGCACTGAGAGTGTCCTGGCAGAATTACTTTTTGGAGTAGAAATGGCAAATTAATTTGTCTTTTCACAATACATTGTCTTGCCTTCCTCAGCATGAAATAAATGATAGATATGAAGTGTTTTGGTCAAATAATCTTGGGAAGGAGGAAACAGTGTCTTTGGAGTACAGCAGTTAAACAGACAAAGCAACGTGACCTATGATGAGCAGTATCAAGAAATATTTTTCCTTGGGTATTTGGAATATATTCCCAGGCAGCAGAAGATTTGTTCAAAGTCTCTCTAAGCTATGTTCAAGGGCTTTTGCTGCAGACAGATCTTCTAATTGCTCTTTACACAGCAAATCTCATGGCTAATGGCTACTTGTCTTCAAAAAGCTACATTCCTCTCAATATATTTTGTTGGTTTGAGAGGCTGAACTTGGGATACTGTCTCCAGGTGGCCAATGCAGGAATGGGAGGACAACTAAACATTAAGACAGTGTATTAACCTAGATAAAGAAATCCTAGAAATAGTATAACAATAGTGCAACAGTATACATATTCTCATTTTAATTTCCTTTAAGTCTATACACTTCAGCGTAACAAGCCTAATAGCTATTAAAAGAGAACAGAAAATTTTCCAAACATGTGAAAGCATTTGTAGGAAAGTCATTATTGTTACCATTACTTTTGCTAAAACTCTACTGGGACCACAGTCTTTTTTATTTTTTATTAGCTCTCTACAAATAGGATGTGAATTCCAGCATATACACTAATCAATACTTTCTCCTTCAGTACACTGAGAAAATAAGGGATTCAGATGATATCTCCTTAAATGTCTTAAGAGAATGCCTATGCCATCTCATATGCCTTAAATGCTTATCTAAAAAAAAAAAAAAAAAAAAGCAACCAAAGAATAACAAGAAGCTAAGCACATTCTCTCATTCTTTCCCCAAATATTCACTTGGCTTCATTGCACAATTGGCTATTTTCCATCAAAGATGTTCTGAATGAAAGCTTATTAACACTTAAGGTCAGCTCTAAAGCTATGATGAAACTCAACAATTCACTTTTTCAAAATGTGCAAAGCATTTTTAGCACTTTCAAAAAGTAACAAAGACAGTTGCTTTATTCTGTGCATCAGAAGCCTGATAAAAAGCCATTCATTTACTTCAGCAGGACTTAGATCAACTTTTCATCATTCATTAAAGCTCCTCTATTCTTTCATTAAACATGGACCAAAGACTGGTTCTCTGTTCAGAAGAGAAAAATTTTGTATTGGTTTACGGTATGATACTCTACAATTACATTGCCTTTGCCTGTTTTTTAAGTGGTTGCATTTATCTGACAGTTGATAAAATGTTTCTAAAAGACTCTGGCCTGAATGAAGCACTTAAGTAAAATGATTGGATCCACAAAAATCGTTTTTTTAAACAGAGTTCCCAAGTACTGCAAGCTGCAAAGTTCTGTCTAAGAAAGAATGTTCCTGTTGGCAGAATATTTTTGTTTCCTTTTTTTTTTCTTGTCAACATGGCCAACAGGAAGTGCCATTTATTCTAACAGAATAGTTACATCCAGATTTGTCCTTCTCACCCCGATAGTCAAGGGTTGTGCTTAGTCTGTAAAGGCATCTGAGGAGCCACAAGCAACACAGGTGTGGAAAATGTAGTACCAAAGGAGGTGGGGACATGGATTGGGATTGCAGCTTCAAAGCGGAAAGCCCATTAAAGAAAAAAATCTGGCCTGGTCTCATTGCTGTGTGTAGATAATAGTTCTGCATTAGCCACATTACAGAATACCATTTTCAGATCCCTCTCAGATGATCTCAGTTCAGAGATTTGAAATGTCAGAAATGGGGTAAGACCATTCTGAATGAATCATCTTGCTGCTGAAACATCAGGCGGTGATAAGACAGCTTGGAGAGTCAGCTAAGATGTATTTCGGAGAAAGCAAGGCATGACAGCAAGTATCTGCAACTATCCCTGCTGAACATTAGGAATATAATTTAACAAGAGAAAATTGGCTTTCCCAGCACAGATTGAAATAAGCAGATGAACAATGACTTTGCTTCCCACAAGACTTCAATTACTCAAACTTAAACAAAAACAAATTCACAAATGCAACTGGAAGAATAAGAGTCATAGTTCTAGTGCTGAATCAACTTAACAAATCTAGTGGTGTAACACCAATAGGGTAGCTGTTGTTCTAATAGCTATATTAAACCTCTGAGCATAATCAAAACGACTTTGATATTTCCATAAGGCAGAGTAAACTCAGACTGAGTACTATGCTTAAACCATTAACAGTATTGTTGCCTTCTTGATGATTAGTTTGTGTTTGGAGTAATTTACTATATTTTGCACTAGAAAAGGAGAAATCATGCATTAGGGAAGGAACATTTCTTCTTATTTGTCCCTTTTTGGAAATGGAGAAGTTTATCTGGCCCTTAACATAGTTTTCAAATTTTGTTGCTCTCCAAACTGGTTAAAGTTGCAAATTACCATCCCAGCATTGGGCAGGCTTAATTCTGTTCTAGAGCAGATACATACAATCCTCAACTTAGTCAACTTCCAGGGCTTTTTCTATGTACACAAAGGGACAGTTTAGTCCTCTTCAGCACCTTTTAATGTCTCTTCATAGGAGTATTAATTTGTCCAATGATGCAAAAAAGTGAATAAATACATGTAAACAAATTAGTAATCCTGTGTCTTTCTTCGTTGGCCCTAAGGCAAGGCCCATATGTTTTAAGCAAGGTCCATGTGAAATGTTACATCTCCTAAGCATTTTTGAAGGCTACTTAACTCTCCATCAGCATCCCATAAGTGAATGCAGAACACATTATGCAGAGCATTAGCTGGGCACCTGACATGGGGGTGGTCTCAATCTGGAGTCTCATTTCCCAGACTAGCATAGGATGCAAGTGTCACAGAGGCAATGTGTTGAGCTCCCAGGAAAGCTGAGAGAAAGAAGGGACGTATGCCCTAAGTGATCCCTGCATGCAGAGAAGAAGCTGGATCTCTGGTGAGAAGGATGGCATGAGACAAAGCCTAAAAAATGAAAGGATGTAAAGAGATGAATGACACAGGCGGTGAAGGATTTGGCAGGGTTCCAGCAAGGATTTAGGATATCTCAAAGGAGAGGGAAAGGGTGAAGAACAAGGGGGGGGGAAAGCAAGAGTCTGATTTATACCAACAAAAATAGGAAATTCAGCTAAAAGGCTGACAATCTGTTATCTGCTTATCACTCTGCATAGATATTTCAGTGGTATCGGGCAGTAGAGAGTGTCAAATTCTGTTCATGCTGTTACACCCACACACAGCTCAGTAGGTTAAGACTGGCGTGTTCTAGCTTAATTGTGCCTGAGTCAGTCCAAGCACGTACTTTTGCAAGGTACTTTTTTCTTTACAGTTTTCTTTTCTTATTTTTATTAGCAGGATCAAAAAGGGCACATACAAGAGAAGACAAAACCACAAACTTTGTAGGATTTTATCGGGTCCAAATCAAACTGTTAGTGTGTTCCCATCAACAGACTATTCAACGGCACTTGAATGCCAAGCTCTTTCCAGGGCTTTACACTCTCACAAGGTGCTGACTTCCTCTGGCGGAATTTGCTGATCCGGGTTTCATAGCAGAGGAGCAGCAGCCACTGTACTTACCCTTATTGCCAAATAACAGTTGTGCTCAGGAGCCATTAGTGGAACACAGTATGGCTTTTCACATGACAAATACCACCGATGGAATGCTAGCCCGCATTTCCAATATAACAATACAGCTCTGTTACCATGGCATAGTTACACACTGTGTCAAATAGCAGCCTCCTGTTTATGTCCACACTTTGGCTGAGTAGCCACCAAGTTCAGAAGGAAGGCAGTGTTCAGTAGCAAAAAATAAAGGTGTTAATTCTTCAGGTCCAAAGTGTACCTGTAAATGGGAAGTGGGAAGAGAGAGTGAGAAGGAGGAGGTATGAACTCTTTACATCTATACAGGAATTTAAAAGCCCTCACTCCTTTTTTACCCAATGATTTCCATCAAGGAAAAAAAAAACGTGAAAGTTCCGTATCTCTTTTACTTTTTTCCAGAAGTTTTGAGATACAAAAAAAAAGGAGAAAAAATAATCACATTTGAGGCTTTCTTAAACAGAGCAAAAACTAATCTCTTTTTTTCATACTGTAAATTCAATTGCACCTGGTGAACAATAAAGAATTAAAACATTTGTTTTATTTCAGTTTGCCGGTTGTACCTGTTCTTTCTACAAATACAGAAATGAATGTATCTGGGGTAGGAAAAGAATGTGTCACACACTCCCAATTCAGGAAGACACCATATATAGTTTATTTGACAAACTACACTGCATTAAAAGGGAAGGAGTCTGCTGCAAGGCCAGGGATAGGCTCAGGCTGCTGATCTACGCCTTTGAGATACACTAATGATGATAGGAGTTTGCAGGAGCCTCTATTAGAAGGAAAGTAGTTCAAATAAAAGAGTACCACCTGAACCTTCCTCAGACACAAGGCATCTGAACCTACCCTGGCTGATGAGCAATCCGATGGAATTCAAGAATGTTTCACTACTGAAGAAAACTCTTTCTTTTCCTAAATATCTTCTTAATCTCTCCATAACTTCAGTTGAGGAGTTTAATACTAGTCTACCAGTACTAGCAAATACTTCTCATACACACCCCCTATTAGAGAGAATTCATTTTACAATAGAAAATATTCTGTTTCGTTCAGAAGTCATCCTGCAGATTTACAAGTTTCCTACCTAAAGAACAAATAAATTTTCTCTTAGACTAACATAGCTGAAAGAAGTATTCTCAAGGGTTAATTTTAACAAGTGACCCGAATTTGCCTAAACTGCCTTTATAGTTAGTGAGTAGAAAACTACTTCCCTAGAGAGCTAATTCAGGCTCAGACAGCCTGTCACCCTTTGTGGTCCTGGACGGAATCTGAAGAGACTGGACAGCGTTAATCTTTCACAGTGGTCCTTTCAATGCAACACCTGAAAGGGTTTGTGGTTGTTCGAGGAAAAATTGGGAATGAGAGAAATATGAATTAAATTTTCTCAAATATACATTTTATGTAATAAAATAACAATATATTAGCTACTTACAAAAACAAAGCAAAATGGGGAAGGAAAATGTGCCCATTTAGGTTAGATTCCTGTTTTCAGAAGGTTGCATATTTTTTAATTTATGAAACAATCTAAACACAAGCCAAGCAGAGTTTGTGGTACAACTTTTCCAGGATTTCAAAATAACTTTGTGATAATTGATACCAGCTGCTGTATGAAAGGAACAATCCCATGTACCAGAAGAATTTGATATACGAATGGGAAAAGAGCAATAATGCCTAAAATGTTTTCCAAACATCATGTTGAAAATTTTTTTCTTGAGGTTCAGAAATGAAAAGTGGGAAGTGTAAAATCTGAGAAAACAAACATCCAGACACAGAGAAGATCCAGAAGACCAGCCAGCGTCATCTGTGTTATCCTGAGCAGCAAAATGACATCCCAATAACCTTCAAATTTTCTGAAGAAACAAAATCACATGAAAGCTTTTGGACAGTGACTAGGCAACCAACCTAACCAAGAACAAACAGAGTTCCACAGAGGGCTTTTGTGTTGGCCTCTGATCCACCAGTAATGAATCAAGTCTTTTTTACAAAGCTTATTTTCCACTGTTGACCTCTGTCTCTTTCCCTCTGCCCTGTTTCAGGGAAGCACAAAGAGGAGGTGTAACATCCCCTTCCTAAGCACAGGGGACTGTCTTCCTCCACCCATGCTACCCTCTGCCTTCCACCAGATGAAGAGGAATCTCCAGCATGTGCTGACTTCACCACTTATTTCACATTTAGAGAACAATCTCTTTCCCAAATCCCTAGTGCTCTTTTTACAAGGGAAGCAACAGGGACACCTGGGAGAGACAATGGTGCCAGTTATTTAGTGAGGAGTTGTTCAGATGCTAAAACACCACTGCAGACCATTGCGTGGGTGGCTGACACTTACTTGAGTTTCTGGACAGTGAATTCACAGTTTGTGAACAGATTGATCAGTTTCTGTTTGTTAATATGCCTAATCCCTGCATTTTCCCAGTTTCTATGCTTCAGTACCTCGGTGTACAGGAAAACAGAATTACTTTGCATGAATGCTCTAATCTCCAGATCCAGAGTGTAACAGGACCACAGAAATTCTACCTTGTTGCAAGCATCAGTTACTGGACCAGCAGTTTATCTCACCTGAAGTGAATTCAAAATGTTATCCCTAAAAGATTGATCTTTGCTTGAACAGAATTAAAATCAAGCAGCAACTTGTTTCCACACATTTAAAATAACAAGCATATTAAGTTAATTTCTTGTTTAAGAATGTCTTCTGGGATCAAATTTAAATCACCCCTTTTTATAATGACAGAGATCTATTTACAGGCAAATGTCAGTAAGAGGAAGAAGCATTTCAACATGTTTAAAAACCTATTCAAGAACTTTTCACAGAGAAGCGCAAGCAACCATAAACAAGAGGGGCTGTAGCTGGATGCCATTATAGGATCTGAAAAGATTATTCCTTAGAAAACATGACCATAATATGATTATTTTTCCATGGATTGGATACAGTGTTTGGCACTGTATCTTTTCCAAAGATGTAGTTAACTTTCTTGGATTTTATAATAATGACGTATGACACAATGTCCTCTGGGATTAATCACAAGTATTTTTAAAAGATGAGGCTTCGTTATATCTTTGTTCTCTATATCTTGGCTTTTGTTAGCGCATTTTAATTAGTATCTGGTATCTGCAATAAACAGTAAACATAAAGAGCTTTGCAAAAATGTATTAGACTGTTTGTTTTCACACTCTAATGCATATTTGCACAATTTTACCATGAAAAAAGGAAAACATGCTAAGCTCTTGGGCTCTATCCCAAATGTCCTGGAATAGAATCCGGAAATTACTAAGAATGAAACCAAACCACATCATATTTCAGTAATTAACCTAAGAAAAGAGGGCACACTGTCTATGTGAAAGATAGTTTTGTGGGAGGCATTTGTGAAGAAAAGAAGCTTCTAGAAGAGACATGCAAGCAACTATTCAGAATTTGATTTAATTTACTTTGACCAGGTAAAAACTTGATAAATGCACCGAGGTTAAAAACTTTGTTTTTTCCTTCACAACACTGCAGAAAATATTTATCATTTATTTCTCATTGCTGAAACAAAATGTGTCTAAAAGAAATTGAGCATAAAAATACTGCCTGAAATTCAGTACAGTACCATTTATTTTACTAGTTACACAGATGTCAAAAATACAAAAGAACAAATTTGGGAATCTGCAGAATAAGTGAATTTATAGAGGATAGAAAAAACAGATGCTGACAACAAACAGCCTTGGATACAGGGGACCGGATAAACGGACTTCATTATAATCACATGTATACTGATTTGAAGAAAGTTTTGGGGATTAATATTGCTTTTGTAATGCACTGTAACAATATATTAAAAAAAAAAACACTCAGAACTGAAAATGCCATTTGTCAAAGACAGATGTACTTTCATTTCAAAGTATTCCTATCAAACTCTATCAGAAAACTTGAAAGGTTTAAAATGTGGCTCTTGTGAACAATTGGTATTGATATGACACCTTGATAGTATTTGAACGTGACACAAAAGTCATAAAAGTATATAAGCAATTGTAAGGTGTAAAATGATTTTTTTCCCACCAAAGCTAGGCTTTAATGTGTTTCCAAATAAAACACAAGATTAAGTAATTTATTTTGTCATATGATTTATTTATGGGCTGAAACACTGTAAACAACAGATAAAAGATACAGACTCAGATGTCAAAGTAAAAGATGAAAATCATTACATTTTATTAGCAGAAGATATATAAAAATGCCAAAATGAACTGTAAAGAGAGGGAAAGTGTTATGCTCAGAGGTCCTTCAGCAGAGTTGCATTTGTTTTTCCCACCTCCCCTAAAGGGGAATAATAGCTCTGAATTTAATTAAAAATCTATTTTTTAAGATTAAAGTAATGAAAAAGTTAAAAGACTGGATCACAAAGAAGAGTAACTGTGAGGATCTCAGGGAATATGAACTGATGAACTCCCTTATATTTTATTTTCTCTCAACTATTTGTGGGAGGATCGCTAGTGTTGCATAGGAATTGTTAGTCCTGGATAAAAGCAAGGATTTTATAAACCAATAAATTTTTCATTAGTTTTACATAAATTTTAGTAGCAATAGTTTAATTCTCGTCAAATTATTTCAATCAGCTGACTTGCTGCTGAATGAAACATTATACATTATATTAACTGGGGCATTTAGAAACCTGGTTCCTAACTGTGCTGCAATGCTTGAGGCATTGTTTGCCATACATTTTTTCTTAATATGTAAAACAAAAATAAAACAGAAGATATAATGCGAATGAAATGAAAAAGGAATTTCAAAAACTTCTAACCACTGAGAGAATAGGAAGACCAAAACTGACTATTTAGATACTTGTAAGATTTTTTAGCATATTTAAATGTCCAAAATTTTTTTGGTCCTCATAGAAATTAGTCAAAACTGTTATGAAGTGATTTCTTATCCTTCAGCTTCACCTGTCCTTTTCCTCAGGCAGCATACTCCAAGAAAAGCCTGGAAGAAATAACCATGTTGCACTTGATCTTAGAATTTCTGAACCTGAACTTAGAAAAGCCAAAGGGATACATCCTTGCAAGTACACTGGTGGCACACATGACATCTCAGAGCAGCTCAGATAGGGAAAGAGAATTTTTCAGGTCATTCACAGTCACTGATGGCCTGTAGGTCAAGATCAATCTCTTTTTCATCCAGGTATCTGGTAACATACTATGAAACTAAACATAAACTAGTCTTATGCAAAGCAGACAGAATCTAGTCACATTTAAGCTAAAGGTTTTCAGGGCAGCTTCATCTGGAGTATGATCTGCAAGTGCAATTCAAAGATGACAAAAGCTTGAGAAACCATGCTGGGGGCATTCATGAAAGGAGCACCAGCACAATTCTTTCTTGCAAAGTGCTGTTGGTTGTAAACATCCACTGCTCCTTGCCCATCCACACAACTTGGCCAGGCTCAAGGAGGTGAGGATAAGGTCATGAGAAAAGAATTAGTATTAATCTTCAAAGAATAGTTTCTTTTCAGGGGGTGCATTCCAATATTTACAGGTCAATGCTGGTTGACTCCTACCCAAACGATGTTCTCATTATTAAAATTTTGATAATACTCATACATTAACCTTTCCCTGCTTCCCATTTTGTTTCTGTCAAAATCATGAAATGGCACCCAAAAGTCTGTGCATAGAGCTTTCCAGTGCCAAATAAACCAAGCATATCTTTTTATGCTGTATGGTTTATAATTTTCTTGATCCTGACTTCAATGGAAATGCTGTGTGTGGAAGGATGACAAGATTGGGCCCTGAGGCAAGAGCTCTGTAGGAATGTTATTGTTGGAATTTTAAGAAACAGCATCTCTTAATTGGGCCAAACCCAGGCCATCTTCCTCATGCCAGTAATCAGTGAAAGTACTCCTATGAGTAAAGAGAAAAGCTGAAAATTATTACGGTTTACTTGAAAAGAGCCTATCTTTTGGGTAGTCTTTCTCTGTTGTCTACATACAGTTGTACTAATGCCATCTAGTTGGCAGTGGGAGGTGGTTTCCTAGCTCATTAATCCCATGATACAGATAAATGGATTAGTCTGATCTTCCATTTCTAGTGAATATTTTGCCATGTTCATAAATAAGCAGAAAATTTTCTACCTGTGTTCCAGCGAGGTCAAGAAAATATGTGGTTCCATACTACCAAAAGAGGAAACTTGCAACACTTCCTAGCTGATGCTTAACACACATCACACTAACCATTGCTTATTTTCATGAGTAATAACCTCAACATTCATAAAATTCAAATTTATGTACTTACTCAGAGAATTTCAACTTTACTCTTTAAACCCTACAGCTCATAGGTCAACTTGACCATTCTCAAAGAAATGATTTTGCTAGACTGTTTGAAGACGTTATTAAAGTTCCCAGTAACTTAATGTGATTTCTTGCAATCAAGCAACATGTTTTGGACACAAAAGGAACACTGTTACCATTCCTCATACATGGAGTACTCTGTATTGATAACTTTATAAGGAAGCTTAATGGAGTGAGATGGGGAAGAAGACAGAAGGATAAAAATAACAATGAGAACACAAAGCTGTAACAAATTCTAAAACTTTATTGCTTGATGTACCCTGAGAAGCTTGGAAGTACAAGTGTTTTCCCTATGAATTTTGTCCTCTGTTTGCCAAACATTTTAATTTGTTGTTTTTCTAGTACAGAAGAAGCCAGCATGGTTTTGCCTTTTCCTTGCATTTCTGTTGGTGTGTTAAATTCATACTATTATATTTGTAAAGGTGTCAGCAGCAATGTGCACAGCTCTGGAAACACAGTTGCATACTAGAAAATTGCCATGTAGTCCACCTATTGCTTTTGCTTTGTATGAAAGGCCTGTTGCTTGTTAATTACACACCACAGTGCATGGAACAGAGGGAAGCTGGGCAGACAGTAAACACGCTGAGCCACACTGTCCCTCATAGTGTAAATAGGAGGAGAATGAAAAAATGCACCCAAAATCTCTTCTAAAATAGAGGCACCCAATATCCCCATCCGCACTCAGTGATTTTGTTCTGGAAAAGGAAATCAATTTGTGTTGCAGTGAGTGAGGAGGCTGCAGTCTTGGAAAGGGAGCCTTTACCTCCATGCAGTAAAAGCAAGAAAAAACATCTGCCTTCCAGACACCCAATATGCAGCCATTTGCCTATGACCACACTTTGTGAAGGGACAAAGTTTGCACTCCAGACTTGCTGGTTTATTGAGCTGCATCTCAGAATGGAGGAAAACTTTCACAAACAAGTCAGGAAGCCAAAACAGGCAGATTGTGGCTCAACTCTGAAGATCCCTCAGTTAACCCCTGTGACCACCTGACTATGAAACAGCAAACAGATGTACAATGGGGGGTTTCTTATGCTCAGCAAATGAAGCAGGAGCTACAATTCAAACATGGTGAACATACACAACTGAAAAGAAGCCACAATGGTTAAATGGGAACAGAGACACTGCCTGGAGAGGAAAGACCCATGGGCAGCTGGCTAAACATTGACTAGTAGCTTTCAACAAGTATGGGAGATCCACACAAGCAAATTAGCTTTCCTCTCTCTCTCCACTTACTGAACTCTAAGCATTTCAGTGGATGCTATGATTTTTTAGGTCATTCTACCTCTCATGGAACTCAATTTCAAGTTTTAAGCAAATTGAAGAGGGAAACATTTTGAGTGTAAAAAAAAGTAAAATGCAGACTTGCTGCACAAGCTACAAAACCATGAAAAGATTTTTTTAATATGACCATCAGAGACAGTAGCTAAGAAAAAGAAAGCATATACATAGGAGACATATTACTGATTATGAGAACAATAAATCACAGACACAGTGCACCAGCACTTAACAGCTGAAGACAGTCTATGGAATAACACCTAGCCACAAAGACAAGGTTGAATAAATGTACTTTTAAGTATGGAAAAATCTACCCGATATATGCTGCGCTTACTCCAGGGTAGTCACCCTACACTGTCATCATAAATGGGTGTGCTTGCAGATGCAGTAATGGCAGTGAACATTTAATTGTCATTCCTTTCACTGTTCATTCACTTTTTTTTTAATTCCTATTATTACTTTGCATTGATTGTAGACAAAGCAGAAGGACTTTGGCTTTCAAAACTTTACGAGAGGCTGTACCTATACTTCCTCACAGAGAGCTGGAACCAGATTTCCTCAAAGTTATTAAAATGTTTTACATTTTTTTTTTGTGACTTTATCCAAAGCATGTAGAAATCTGTACATACCACCTCTCAACAGGCTAAAGCACCTGATTGTAATTTTGTGGCCTTTTTCTTTATCCTGTATTTTTTATCTTCCCTCTTATTTTCACTCCATCATAAAGCATTCCTGTTCCACAAGCAGAGCCCTTAGGCAGCATGTAATAATACAGCTGAATAATACAAAATACAACTGCAGAAGCTGATAGCAGTATACTCATTTGTGCAGAGTTTAGTTTCCTTTAACTCATGACTATTTTCTAAATTCCTGTATGCATTATAGTCTGTAAAAAATTCCAGAGAAAGGAGCCTTAAATACTGCACAAAAGGACTAGAAACCTTACCAGATCACAAAGCAGCCCCACACAGCTCTGTACCACTACAGCAAAAATACCTATAGAGGTTCTTCTCCTTCTCTGTCAGTGATGGCTATTGGAAAGGAGAGGATGACACACTTATTCCAGAAATTTCAAAACAATATCCAAGAACCAAGCAGCTCTCTGTGGAAAAATACCTGCATCATATCATTATAACTGCTATCCTCCAGGCACAAAGACACTGTTAAAAAGCAGCAAACACCAGAAAAAAGCCCAACAAACAAACAAACAAACCAACAAAAAATCTCCACGAAAGCAAAACAAAAACTCCTAAAAAACAAACCCAAAAGACAAGAAAGCCTGAAGCAAATTGGAGAAACTTCCTTCTTAGTTGCTCTGAGAAACAGCAGTTCAATCAAATCAATGACAATGAAAGAAGTGGAGTTTTTTTCAAATTAACATTTAAGGTAAGTCATTTTATCAGGCTGATAGCCTTTTAACTGATGTTTATTTTTCCACCAGATTACACAGGACAAGCTGATCAAAACAAACTATTTGTTAGTTTACCTTTAAATGTGAAACTTACATCAGAATGACCAAATCCTATATTACAAAGCAGCCTTTGAAATGAATAATGCCTTAATCCTTGAGTGGCTATATTTTATCATACACAGCTTATTTGTCCATATTCATCTCACTCTGCTTTGATATTTGTTATAATATGGATTCTCACTATGAACCTAATTCTGCCATCAAAAGAGTAAGAGAACAAAGTTTCTATACTAATAATTCAAACAGCAAAACTTGAGTAAAAATACCAAATGAAATGAGAAAATATGATATAGCTTACAGCTCACCTGAGCTAAATTTTACAGAGGTGCTTTATATGGAGAGAGAAGGATTTTACTCATCTGCAACTGATTATAAGTGCATTCATTGCACAAATCTATTTTATACAGTGGGGGAGATTCTTATTTCCTTTATATAAAACATATATAAACAGACAAGCACAAAATTTCTTCTAAAAACAGAGTAAATTCCAGTTATAAAGTCCTTCATTTGGAGATACAGTGAAGAACTCAAATTATCTCAGGAGGGTGTTGTCATTGTGAGACTGAAGCCTCATGGCTTCAATGTGCTTTCAGAAATACTGTATTTCTGAAAGAGTTCTTCTGCTTTCATTTCAATATAAAAAAGGTGACAGTTTTTCCTATGCATGTGTAAAAGTTAATCAGCAAGAAATATTAATTAAGTTTATCTGAAAGTTGTTGAAGAGAAGGTTGGTACTTTGTAGTTAAAAAAATTAATGAAATAAATTAAGACTCAAATTTATAAACACAAAGATAAGCAGCTTTATTTTCTGAACCTTTGAGTAGCTCTACTAACCCAATGAAGCAAGTTCAGATGCCTTTTCTGTGGAAAATCAGTCTTGCATGAGGCATACCATTTTTTCAGGGAAAAAACCTGTTTGGGAGTAAATTGAGAATTAAAGTGCAGGGATTCTTTGCATCTGATCACATAACAGTGAAATAATAGAGATAATTCAAACAGAGGAGAATAAAAGTGGTTTGCATTGGAGATTCAATACCTTATTACTTAAGGATAAAGAATTTCTAATAGCCATTAAAAGGAAAATCAAGGAATACATAAATTTTAATTTGGTCTCTGCATCATATCATAGTGCACTGAAGGCTTTCAAAGTAATTTTTAGAAGGTGGATTTTAGGTGTATGTCATGAAATTAGGAAATGCCAAAGGCAAGAATAATTTGAGCTATTAGCAAAGATAACAATAAAAAATTAGAACATCAAAAATCCCATAGTAAAAAGCTTATGTAGAATTGCTACAGATTAAGGCACTATTGAATAATATTGCTGTTAAAGAAGCCAATTATTTTTATAGACCAAATAAATTTTTCTATGATAATTCATATAAAACTGGTAAATGGTTAACTGCCTTAATAAAAGGGGAAGAGAAATCTCAACACAACAGCAATTTATACAAAACAAGGGGTGATAATGAACAAGAAGAATTAGGTATGTGATATCTCCAGGGCACGTTATGAGACTACATAAATCTGAAACTTCTGAAGATTATATCCAAAATTAGGGAATGAAAATGAAGAAATTGAATGTTATCTATCTTTTCTTTAACACAGGAAAAAAGAGATTGGCTATGGTCCAAAACACATTGGGAAGTTAGACCTCAGTGACACTAGACAAAGATGGTTCCCATCAGCTTTTTTTACTGCTATATTTTAAGTACTTGGGCTCTTCAAGCCACAGATCTTCTAATTTTCCTTTGAATGAAGTTAAATAGCCCCTATCACATTACTGAAATAATGTCTATTTTGAAACAGAAAACAAGGTCTTTGGCATTGTTCAGTTGTAAGCCCTTTTTTCTCATTTTTGACAATATCAATAAAAAAGACTCCTATCACAGACCAATTATAGGGTATTTAACATTAGCAGTATTTCTGCCCAAAATATTTTCTGCTCCCCTAACTGTTAGCTGCAGTAGCTACTGAAAGACCGCATGACCAACAAAATTGGGAAGGGTGTATAGATTTGTTTGAAACAGTGTCTTGAAAAGGCAGTTCTTGAGACCAAAACCTCACTTTGAATTGAGTCTTCAAACTCAACCTTTGTTTCAAATAAACATCTATCAGATGGGATAGAGCTCTCACAAAGAATTTGTCCTTATTTATGAGTAAAACTCCCTCTGCTGAATTTAGCAGTTGATCCTACAGTGACCTCAATAAGTGAAGATTCATTTTTATTCATGTCTTCTTTGCCTGATACTACAGCCAAAGATGGGTTGGTCTTACAAAGACTAACTTCATTTGGTTATTTTCATATTGTTCTGACTCAAACTCTTTAGTTAGAAAGAACAGACTTGGTGAATGAGTTGTTTGTTCACTTAGCATTTGCTGATCAGAAACAGTGACATTGCAGGAATACCCGTGTTCAGGTACTTCCTTTTAACTCACCTACCTCTCAGTCATGGAACTTTAAAAATTTTTGCTCCAGCTCGTATAAAGATTTATGATGAGAACAGGACATTTGGTCTCTGCATGACTCTTGATCTCATACACAACTCACTCAAGTTGACCCATGTTCTTCTGCTTAGGATGAAATTGATAGGCAAGAAGAATCAAGCACATTGTATGAATTAAAAACGTTTGAGGTCTTTCTTTTTCTTTCTATTTTCCTTGAAAAAACCTTGCGCCTGGGGAAGTCAAAAGCAATAGGATAGGAACACACATTGGAGATGGGCTATAACTAAAAGGTGTATATTTTCACTTGTATAGCTAAAAAATTCCTTTGTGTTGTCTTTGAACTATATGGCGTTGATTGCTAATGTGTACAGATTGATACTTTTATTTTTTGCAAGAGAAACTGAGTGTCCTTTCTAAGTTTGTTTGTTTTTAGTTGTTTTGTTTTATGATGGGGTTTTCCAGTTTTGTTTTTGGTTTGGTTTGGGTTGGGTTTTATTGTGTAGACTTGGTAAAGATAGGGAAAGGGATTACAGGGGGTCATCCAGTTCTCTATCCAGGTCTCAGTTCCTCCTGAACAAATCCTGCCCTTCGATGGGAGAATGGTTTGGGAGTTTGGTTTCCAACTCTTGCTGCAGGGATCGTTGCATCTCATTGGACAGTTGGCACAACAGTAGATACCCTCAAGATTTATGATAATTTAGCACCATGGGGACTCTACTAACTGCTCATAAGACTGCAGTTGGAATTATTTGATTTCAGTAACAGTTACAGACTTGGCCTTTAATTTAATTTCCAGTGTGCTGTTTTATTTCTGCCTCATCCAGCATGGTGTCAGCAATGCAGGATCAGGCCCCTCAAATTTGCTTACTGACTGCTAATAAAACTCAATGCAGAAACCACGGGTTTGAAGTCAGTGCTTAACTAAGGGCACAAGACAATTTTTCTTAGTGAGAGACATTTTAAAAATGCTTAATGGCTCGACTTCTTGTGATCTCAAGAAATTTTCATTTTAAATGGTTTCAATGGACAAGTGCATTCAGAAAGGAATAGCAGAGCAAAAAATAGATTTGTCTTCTTTATGCTTTTATAAAAAAACAAACAAACTAGAATTTTTTTAAAGAAAATCATGTGTGTATGCACTCAGGGAATATGTTTCATTTACCTGGGCATCTTTTTATAGTACAAATTTATGATCCATAAAATTTGGAAGTTTTCATGATGATGGGAAAGTGACTGACAATGTTACATGAATGAAGAGATTAGCTACCTGAAGGCTGAGAAAAGAATGTGTCTTTTTCACAAGGACTGTGCACACCAACATTTTTTTTACGAAAGAATTCTGTCACTGAAGTGTGAGGAATCTACACCAACCAGATATTTTGGACAGAGAGAAGGGAAGGAAAAGAATTAAAGGAAAGACAAAGCACGCAATTTGAAGGAGAAGTTGTCCTTCATTTGCTTAGCCGATTCTTGATTTTAGAGGACAAAATGATGGTGGAAAACCATTTTCCTTTCCCCAAGCCCCCATGAGACCAAATATAAAATTGGAGGACTGGTTTTAGGTTTGTTCTCATCAGTATTGATCAAAACCATAGCTTAAATAACTCTTGAGACAAAATGTACCATTGCTAAAGTTTCATCATTCTCCTTGTTCAGAGATGGTTCTAGAGATCAAGTATTTCAATGACCAAAATTGCAGAGAACCCCTAGGAAATTGATAGATCATTAATTTTCAAAAAAAATCCAGAAGCTCTCTTTCTTTTTCTGTTCTTCACTGCAGATCCTTAGAAGTCCTCAGACATTCACCCTTGTAAATAGTGGAAAAAAAAAGAAATAACAAAAATTAATTGTGTTTAGAATTCTAGACCTTGAAGAGGTTTTTATATATTAGATTTGGGAAAGATACTAGCACTTCAATTCACTACTTCAGAATTGTTACCATTTAGAGCGAAGTCTAAAAGGAGTAGAATCAGGTTTCTATTCTCCAGTCTATTCCTTGTTTGTGTCGTGCCCCCCACATGTGTAGACAAGTGCTGTAAAGATTTTCTGTGTAGTTTCACTCCTGCAGAAACTACCTAAGATCAACAGGAAATACAAAAAGCTGTTGAAAAAGAGTAGAAGTATAGAGAAGAATTTTGGTAATTGTCTTCAGTTGCCTTCACACTGGCAAGGTGAATTTTTTTAACTGTCTTCTTTGGCTGACTTAAACACTACAAATGTTTACTCAGAGAGGAAAAGGGCCAGTTGCCTCAGTTCACTCTGAGGGAAAAAAAGAATTACAGAGAGGACAGAAATAAGACAATCTTCCCCTGGCAGCATTGCATAAAGTGTTCTAGAGAAAACAGTTGCTTCATCCCTTCCCAATCTCTCACTGGTTATTACACTGAAATGCACCCCAGACAATCACTATCATAATGAGGTTAACGGATATGATAAATTCAGCAGAAGCGTTCTTTGTTTTTGATTGACTTTGTGGCTGTGAACTGAATTCATCCTTCCCACACTTTACTCTGTGATTGACAAATATTTTTTAGGGCTAATCTGAATACTCATTGACACATTTAAAGCTTTAGTGAAATCCTTGAATAAAAACTGTGGCAATAAAAAGTAATATTCTTTTGAAAACACCTCAGAGAGGGAGTTCCTTCTTTTTCTAGGACACCCCTCTGGTGAAGAAGCATGCTGCTACATCAGATCACCAGAGAAGAAGAGAATGTGCTCAAGCACAGAGGATCCTGTGTACATTTTGCAGAGCTAGAGGGCAATTACTCTACTGTTGTTTGGCCCACACAAACACTGTATCAGGAAAACCCCAATATTTCAACCACATTTTCAATGCTATAAGACAGAAAAAAGAGTGCCATAAACAATTGGTACTATTCAGTGTATGCTATTTCACTCATTTCATATTGTTAGTGTCCCTTTTAAGAGCCATAAAAATCTTAACAGTTGTGCTGCTGTAGGGCTTACACTTAATTGTTGCAAAAAACAAGTGGGATTCAGTGTAATGAAAGAAGTGCTACTGCCCTAAAACTCCTTCAGGCACTAAATTAGAGTTCTCCAAAATAGGGCAAGGATTAGAACTACCTTTTCTATTTACCAGGGGAGCAATCATTTTCAGCATGCATAAAAGTCAATGTGCATTTTTTCACCTGTCCACGGGGATATTATTTTATTAAATAAATTCTGGAAATATAAAGATCAAAGTGAAAATGAACATTCCCTTTCACTTGGTTTTTTTTTTTTTTCTGTAACTTTCCTTCTAACTTCTATCTATACTGTACCTGCACACAAGCAATAGTTTCACAGTCCATTATTCTGCCCAATGCAAGCTGAGGGAATCTTCTGCATCAAGAACTGAACAGCTGGGAACATGCTTAATTATGTTCTAGACTAGTGAAATGACAGTATAAAATAATTATTGGCACAGAACATTAGTGTTTAAGAACAACAGCTTTAAGGTTTGGGGTTAATTTTAGAAAAAAAATATCCTAAAACTGTATGTAGGAAGCAACCGAGGAAAAAAGCTAGCTGCAGAGAAAGAAAAAAATTACTGAAGCACTTGGTCAGCAGAACCAAGAATAAAAAAGCTGATGGAGATAAAGTTACTCAAACTTTCAATTTGCTACTCAGTTTTTGGAGATCAGGTACTACTGACCCTCACCCACCCATCCAGCCTTCAGTGCAGCTTCCTTTCTCCCCAATCTCCCTGCTTTGCTTCTTTCTCCAGTTCAGTGGGTTCAGCCCCTGTCCTTTACCAAGTGTCAGCAGCTACAGAGGAGACCTGTCCCACTGCAGAAGAAGGCTGAGGTCAGAGAGGGCCATGAAGCTCTGCAAGGAGTGGGGGCAGCAGGAGATGTCTATCAGAACTACATGGTCCTTGTCACAATCAAACTGCTTAGCAGTATTTTCAAATAAATGGCAAAAAAGACAATTCTTAAAAATTGCCCTTTGAGTGAGCATCACTGGTTACCAAGTACTGAGCACATATTATTATAAGGGGTAAATCATCAAGGGCCTTTTAATCATAGGCAATTTTTTTTTATGGAAGTGTGGCTGTGACAGCCTCATGAATGTGCATCTTACCAGGGCTGGAAAGCAGTCAGGTTGCAGGCACTTTCAACAGGGCAAAGTAAAATAGATTAGCCACATAGCAAGTTTCAAGTTTTAAATATCAAAATTGAATTGCACAACTTGAATACAAAAAGACTAACCTTTTTCAACAATATTTTTATTTAAAGAATTGTCACTTTCAGCAGAGGAACAGATTTTGCTTAAATTAAAAAAAAAAAAACCAAACAAAATTTTTCCCAAACTTATCATTTCTAAGTAAAGATAGAACCATCTGCCCACTTACACCAGCTGGGTGTCTGGCCATGAATGTCTGATATTTCATGCCAAATTGAGTAGTTATCAATGGTTTATTATTTATTTATTTATTTGCCTACTTACTAAAAAAAATTCTCTCCACACTCAGTTAATTTGCATAGCTGCAATACCATGTTTTCCTCCTCATTTAATTTTTAATGCACCTGAAGAATATGGTTGTTCCGCTGACCCCCAACTCAAAGTCTAATGAAGTCTCACCACTTCCAGCAGAACTCTAAACAAATGCTACCCTGGAAATCAGACTGTAGCTTTCAGAAGAACACAAATGTTCATTTATCAAAATAATAATATCAACTGCTATTTGAGTGCTTTATTTATATATCATATGTAAGTGGCTAATCAGAAGTAATAGCTGATTATTAAATACAAATGGTTTCTTATTTACATAAATAAGGCTTGTCTCACTTCTTTTGCCAGCTTTGGGTTCCCCGCTAGCCATCACAGACTGTATTGGCAGCCACAGTACCTTCACTGGTCTTGCCAATTTAAGTGGAAATAAATCTGATCTTTATTTTTAAATTGCAATTTAATATCACCGAAATACACAAGACTGATTTGAAAATTTGGGTTTTTATTCTGATTTTTTTCTCAGACCAGCCTTTCATACACAGCTTGGAGTTTCATGGCTTAGTTCCATTGCCATGTTTACAAACTGATACTTCATCTCATTGCTGCTGTTCCTCAGCACACTGGCGGTACAGAGTCAATGGAATTGTAAAAATTGGAAGATGTCATCCCTCGCCAATGCAGAATTTTTATTTATATAGATTGGGGTCTACTTTAATTTTGACTCATTTGGGGACGTCATTCAATACACCAAGGGTTTGCCTAAACAGGGACACTCAGGAAAGTTAATCCAAAGTAATTAAAACAGTGAATTTAAAGTGGATTAGTTAAACCACATTAAACCCCAGTCCACACTGGGGTTTAATGTGGTTTAACTAATCCACTTTAAATTCATACCTTTAGTTAATTTGGATTAATTTTCCTGAGTGTCTCTGTTTAGACAAGCCCTAAAGCCCCAATCCTGTAAACAATTTATGCACACAAGTATTTGTCTGTGATGCACTTAATTAGCCTCGATTCAGGAAAGCACTTAAGCTCTGCTGAAATCAATGGAACTTAAGTGTCGATGGATGGCTTTGACTGAATTGGGACTAAAGGTACCACATGCAAAAATGTTGCCCTGGTCACTCACATCCACAGGAATCATGGTTTATTTTTGGATGTTCCTAGAAAGGACTTTTTTTGATATCCAGTTCATTTTCTTTTTGCCCTTCTCCGTTAAATCTGTGTATAGCCTTGCTCTGCTCTATTCAGTTTCTTCATCTCTTGGTACACTGGCCCAACAGCTACGTGGTACACTATGTTATGCTGACATGATTCTGTGCTGGTGCACTGTGTGCTACAAAATCAGGTTGGTTTCTTGACACGTTTCAAAGGAAGTCTCACCCGTGTCAAATTTTAATTGAGCTAGTCTGGAGCACATGATTCCTTTTATTCTTTCCAACAGTAGTTCATCTGTCTTTTTTGCTCTAGCTCACTCAGTTCTCCTTGATTCCTTTAAATTTTTTCAGAACATTAAGTCATGCCTCTTTGTCAAACTTACATGACGCGTTTCATCATGTTTGATACAACTGTCATTATGTCAAGCTATGCATTTTACTGAGAAAGCAGGAGATGTTTGGCTCTCTACTGGAAGAAGACACAGTACGTTGTAGTAGGTATTTGGGATGTGTAATTAATAATAGGAGAATTATACTAAATTGTATCACTTGACATACAGGTTCACAAAGAGCTTAAATAAGTTCCACTAAACCCAAGGATTTTAAAATTACTTAAGACCCGTTTGAGTTATGGAGTAAATGTCTATGGCCAAATCTACTCTAATAAGAGGAACAAAGCAGTTACTTTTTCACACAAGAAGGCTCAGGTGGAGAATGAAAAAGACAGAACAAAACTTGTAATTAATTATTCTCGTTATGACTGGTAAATATTTTTAAACAATGTACAAAAGCAGAACTTAAGAGTGATTAAGTGAACAGTTACAATGGAAACATCAAGCTGACAATGGTGTCAAGCAGATCTTACTAGAAGAAAATACATCAAGTTTAAAACCAATATAACTTTATTCTTATTGGCTGTGAACAGAATACATTTCATTTTAGGGTCTAAAAATGACAGAAGTACTCCACAAATATTTCCCACTTTCTCTATGGGAATTCACTGGATAGAGGAGTGCAGTTTCATTTGACTCATGGGAGAATCTGCACTCATAAAAACTTCCTTGAGATTTTCTTAAGATTCCTGAGATTTCAAAATTTCCTGGATCACAGATCAAATATGAAACCCAATATATTTGTATATGTACACAATCATGCATGCATATACTTCAATAAAAATGCTTTGTATATAATTCACATAAATATATATTAAAATTCTATGGGAATTTTTAGATTGTTTGCATGAGTTAACTAAGAGCAAAAGGAAAAAAATTGCTTTACATTTTATTCAATTGGCAAATCTATATAATGCTTTTTCAAACTATATAAAATCATCCTAACTAGTTCATATGCATGTAATGGCTTTATTCTATAGCTGATAATGAAGCTGGCCTACCCTCTATCCTCCGAAGGACAGGAAACTAAAATGCTAGCAAGCAACATAGGCATTTTTTGCTACGTATACTGCTTACACATGAGATGTATGTATAAAACATAGCCTGATTACAGACCAGACTACTTAAGTGAAGAGCCCCACTGAAAACATAACTAAATATAAACAAAGATTCTTCATAATTGCAACATACAGACAAGTAAAATTTTTAATATATTTATAACCTCAAAAATATTTCAGTCAACACCTAATACAAGAAACATTATTTTCTTGACCTATACAAAGTTTACATACCTCTACTTGTGACTCTGCAGTAGGATGTATTGTGAACACAAAATAAGTAGATTGACCTTAACCCTCCATAGTCTTAAAAAACAGAAATCAGTAATATTTGGAATTTATTTTTCTCTTTACTGGTGCATAAGTAGAAGGGACTAATTTCTTCACAATGTTTTAATTTAAGGGGTGGAACCTCCATTCTTGTTTAAAATGGCATTCTAAATGTTATGATTAGCCTAACAATTGATTGCCAATGAAACAAGAATAACTACTTTTGGCAGATTCTGCTGTTGTTTTTCCTGCTGGCTTTTGTTCCAGCTTTTATTTTCCATGGGAAAATTTTCATATTGAGAATACTGAGAGGGCCCAAATCTTTTAAGACATCCCCTAAGCACACACAATTAGATATCCTATGCTCATATAATTATTCCAGCAGTTATTTAGACAACTCGCAATTGCCTGACTTGAGCACTCAGTGGGAATATGTGCCAAAGGCAGGTGCACACTTCCCTTTTTTAAACAGCAGCACAAATCTGCAGGCTTATGAAAAAGGTCTTGATACTTTCAATACGAATTTTACCTAATGAGCCCTCTCTATACACCCCTATCTTCAACACAATAATGTGCTATATAATTCTTCACATTGCCATTTCTTCTCCCAAACACACACTACTTTTGGACATGATTTTACCTAAAATGCACTGTACTGCAAAACAGAAAATAGGAACTTCCATGCATTTATAGTGGACAGGTCACTGTGATATATACAGGCTGACTGTAGACGGCTGCATTATTTCTAAACCAAATGCTATGCCCTGTGTCGAACAAAATTGTATTTTCATCACTGAGCTGTTCAAGTTATTCAAAACATGGTATTACTAGAAAAAAATTACATGCTTGACTGCTTGGCTTTTTTAATATCAAAATCTGCTCTAACACAAAATAAATGTAGGGAGAGACAAAGAGAAAATCTTTATTGCAAATAGAAAATGAAAGTATGTGTTTGAAATTAATGAATATATGGACATGCAAGGAAATTCTCATGTCTTCATTTGTTTTTTTGTCCTGAGCTTTTTAATTTTAAAACTCCCAACAATTTAACTTTAAATGGCTCTTTCTACTTTAAACAATCTGATGTAGCAAAAAAATGTAAATGCATGGCTGTAAAACACTATCATCAGCAGGCCGGAACCTACTTTGGTCTCTCTTTTCTTAATCAAACATCTGGGAATCAAAAACATCTGTAGACTGACATGGAGTTAAGATTTCCTCTCTAAGTGTCTTTGGCAAAACCACATAGATAGGCTGATTATCTTGCCCTGAAATTACCCAAAAAGCTAAAAAGTTCCTTCCTGGGAATCAAGGGAATTGTAAGAAGTATCTTCAGAGATTAGATACCATACATAACATTCATCATGGAATTGTTATTAAACTTAAAAAGTTTATGCCCATTTCATTTCTAGGTGTATCTTGGACTGATTATCTTTCTTCCTAAGTTACCTTGAAGTATGTTCTAACAGTCAAAGATGCCAGTTTTAGGCATCTTTTTCTTTCATGCTTATTTTTCTAAGACTCAGGTTCAAATAACATTTCTGCTTCAGCTACATCTATAATGTACTGTGTCTCTAGTGTCCCCTTTTTGTCTTGTACTGGGGTCTCCAAAGAAAAGCCTGGATACCTAGTGCACATAATGGGAAACTGCAAAATGGTCACAAGGAGCAACCTAAGTCAGAAGGTTACAAGGCGCTTCACGTCACCTGCATACGCTTGCATAAACGCACCCCGTGCATGCAAGAAAAATGAACTCTTCAATACTTGGGGCCCCTCTCTTCACCTCCCCTTATGACTTTTAATGAAGGGCTGATGCCAAGCAAGCAGCACGTTTACCGGATTTTCCAAGCCTTAAGAGATCTTTGTGACTGATCTCAATCGCATGCCAGCGATCCAAGGGTGCCTTGGGAAGGGACGGGATTGTCCCAGCGAGCTGCCGCTGGCTCGCAGGGCCGTGCCCAGTGACCGCGCCGCTGGGGCCGAGGCGCCCCGCCGGCCAGCACCCACCCCCGGCCGCCCCGGGCTCAGCCGAGCACCGACCGGACTCCTTCCACCAGGGTGCTTCCCAAGCCGTCTGAACCCGCCCAGCCGCTCCCAAGGAGCGATGCTACGGACCCACTTTCAATTACCTTCATTTTAAGCCCCTTTCCCCCACTCCTCATCACGCACTGCGTGACTGGTAACTGCACTCTACGCATGCTTTATGTAAACACGAACAGATCGGGCTTCCTCAAGAGGCCGAAAGGCCCCGAAGAGAAGCAAACCCTCCCGTTTCCGACCAACCCCGCCGCCCCTCTGCTGCTGCCCAGCGCGGTGGCGAGAAGCCGCGGGGGCAGCCCCATGCTCGCCCTTCCCGTCCCAGCAGCGCCCCGCAGCCCCTGCGGGCACAGGCAGCTGGAGCCGGCAGCGGGAGCTCGGAGCAGGGACAAGGAGCAGGCGCCGGGCGGCCGCGGGCTCGGGCGCCTGCGCGGCGGGAGCGGGGCGGTGCCACAGCGAGTCCCCGCGGGCGGGCAGGAGCCCTTCCCCTTCCCTTGCCTTCCCGTGCCCGGGTCTCCCCCGCCGCCTCCCCCTGCCCCGCGTCCCTCGCAGGGCGTCGGGCCGGCACGGGGGTCTGTGCGCCGCGCCGAGCCGAGCCGCAGGGAGGGAGGGCGGGAGGGGAGGAAGGAGGGAGGCGGGGAGGGAGAGAGAGAGAGAGGCTGAGCCAGATCTTCATGCCACTGCAGGCAGCAGCAGCAGCAGGTAAAACCAGCTCCAGAGCATCTGCTCCCTTTCACCCGCTTGCCCCCCTCCCCGCCGGCCGCCCCGCAGCCGCAGTGCGCCGCCCCGAGCCCCGGACCCCGCCGAGCCCCTTTGCCGGCCGTCAGTGGCGGCAGCGGGGCCGGGGGGGCGCCGAGGCCTGCGCGCCCCGCGCCGCCGCCGCCGCTGCTCGGCCTCTCCCGCGCCCCTCCCGCGGGGTCCCGCCGGGAGCGGCGGCGGCCCGGGGCGTGCCCAGGGCAGGTGATCCCCGGCAGGGAGCTGTGCAACCTCGCTGCCGGGAGGTGAGAGCAGAGAGGGAGGAGGAGGCAGATTTGTCACAAGGTTTCCCCCTCTAGTTTGGTTTGTTGGCTTTTTTTTTTTTTAATTGTTGTTGGTGATTCCGATGGCTGAAGAGGGAATTTGAAGGTCTTCATGGTTATTCTAATATTTTTTCCCTCCAGGCCTTCAAAACATTTTTGGAAGCAGCTTGCGTTCCCTTCAGTTTTCCTGCCCCAGAGCCTATCTACCTCCCTGCTCTCACCTACCTGACTCAGTCTGTGCTAGCTGTCCATTGCCATCAGTGGTAGATGTTTAACCATCACACGTGTTTTTCTTTGGGATACAGCAGTTCAAGTGGTGTACAAGTTTGCATTTCTGTGTATGGGCTGCAATTAACACATTTTAGCTGTTTGAGAGTTTCATACAGTGAAATTGCTGTGCTGTACCCATCAGTAGTTCAGTTTAGCTACATGCCCTGTGGTATTACACATCCTGGAAGCTTTATGGTTTGCTTTTAAGAAACAGTTGTTCCATCATGCTGGCATAGCATCGCTTTGGTGGTATGCTCATGAAAGAGGTATACATGTGAAAGAATCATGTACAAAATGTACTGGGATGACACTTGGGAAAAAAGAATACACTTCTAGCTCTGCAACTCAGCTCCGTGGTATCCATTCCCTGCTTGACTCTCAGTAATCCTGGTTACCTTCCCTTACAATGCTCTGAAATTTGGTTAAAAAGCACCACATAAGTCTCTTTACAGACTAAAGAAACTTCTTTGAAGTTGTAATATGTCAGTTTTGTTACTGGTCACACATTAGTTCAGCTGTTTACTGATAATACTCTGTGGAAACTAAAGATTCCAAAATACATTCCAGTTATGTGTGGGCTGATTGTTGTTATTGAAAATATTTTTAAGAATCTGACGTTCATTGAAATATTCAGTTGAATTAGTCCTAGATCCCATCTCTCTAAATCATCATCCACTGTTACAGTTTCAACTCAGAGGCTGAAATGCTGTAAGATCTGAAACTGGGCAATAAGAAATTTACATTGTTTGTGGGTGATAATGGATTCTATTTTTGAAACCAGTCCTTTTTTTTCATTTTGTTAGTGTAGTAGCTGTAATTGTGAGTTAACACAATTGTGATTACCAGTTGTCAGCCTTTATTTATTTTTTTTTTAATTTCTTTTACCGTGACACCTGGCCCACGTTTGACCTAAATGCTGTACCCGTAAGGGTCATATGGATGAATATAAATAGTAGCAATTGCTGAAGTTGTTACAATTAATACCGTGTTGAAATCAAAGTTCAGATGTCAAGTAAACAAACAGAGTCTATTCCAAATCAACTGGTAAATTTCAAAACTTTTTTGGTATATTTTCTTACTTGAAATTGACAACTTTGCTATTGAGCCAGCAACTGGAGCTGTATGGGCTGCAACCTACATGGCCAATTTCAGTGCCTAGCAAAGTATGAGAAATGAGCAATTGCTGGATGTGTTAAGTGCATACCAGAAAGATGGTGCATTTTTCCCCCCTTAGATTTTATGATGGCTTCATAATTTAGGTACTACAGATATGGTAAATTCCTGTGAAAACTAAACATTAGAAAAGATAGTAATGGCATCCTTTTGTCAGTGAGATGAAAACAAGAGGCTGTTTTTCAGCTCTTTGGATGAAAAGGCAACTAAGTAAGGCTTCTACTGGTAGCTTTGGTCAATAATTAATTAAACTGATGAGATTCTTACATGTTTTACTTCATTTCGCCTTCTTGTAAATCTGAGAAAAGCCAGAAACTTGATGTTTACAAACAGTTTTTCTTTTTAAGCTGCAGTATTAGCAAACCTTACTTGCCACACAAAATTGGTTCAGAGGTTTTCTGACAGGTTTGCCACCTGTGAGAAGGGCAGTAACCTTTGAGAAATATAAGAGAAAATATTCCTCTCACATTTTTCCTTCTTTACATAACCATGTTGGCTTTACTTGAACATTGTGCTTTTCTCTTTTGTTTGCACTTGAATCTTTTAGACTTTGTTACCTTGTACTGATGTGCAAGAAAAATGTGATTTGGTGGAAATGTGTTATACATTCCCTGCCTCCCTATGATTTATGCTAATGTAGAGATCATCTTTGCTGTCTCCGGGTTGTTGTTGCTATTACAACTTCATTTTTCACTGGGGAATGGCTGTGCAAAGAACTGGTTTACACTTTGCCCTGAAAGGAATTCTGTTGATGAAGTCTTAGAAAGTTTACTTCATGCTCCATCCTTAGGAGTTTTATCTTTAACTGTTAGGTATGCTGCTGTAATTGACAACAGCTGTTGCTGAGAATTGTGGAGGATAGACAGTTTCTAAGATAATCAGTTCCTAGTCCATTGGAGGCTTTGTTGATTAGCACGTGTAAGAGCATTTTGGATCAGGAGCCAGTGATGTCTGCTGAGTGCAAATGTGCTGTGTTATCTAAACTGTTTGACTTAGGCTGTGCACTGCTCTGAAGCAAACAAGCTGTAGGTTTTGTGTGCTTTTTCTTCTGGCCCAGGAAAAGGCCCAAAGCAGTTAAGTCTGTAGTCTGTAAAAACACACATCGTTGGGTGATCTGTGCTTTCAGAGGAGGAGGAGGAGGAGGAGGAGAACTGTTAAATACGATAGAAGGAGTTGCTTGGTTGTGTTTGGTTGTTACATTGGTGAGGATGGAACTCTGCTTTTGACCTCCAAAAGGTGTAGCTAGTACCATTTCCAGCTTTCAGCAAGGTTGTTACTGTGGTGTTTGTTTTATTTAAGAATGTTTTTATCACTTAACCAAGTGACTTTATTTTTCCGATTTTGCAGCTTCTGTGATCAACTACTTTCACAAAAAGGACTTGAAAATAATGTAGTTTGAGGTCCCCCATTATAATCTAGTAATTCTTGCTCTTTTTAATGACATTAAATACAAAAAAGCGTGGTTTCTCTGAATCATACCTGAAGCCATGTGTGACAGTCCTTGAGGAGAAACAGTTGACCATATTTGTAACTGTGACAGCAAGAGCTGAGCTGGAGCAGTTAGTCAAACTACATCCAGACCTTGGAGATGAACATTGAACATTTAGCATTTATCTTGCTTAAAAGTTGATGAGTTACCAAACAGAATAGAAATGGGTATTCTGCCTCTGTTAATGTTAGATGTAGATTTCCCAAAAGCACTGACTTGTAACATGACCTGAAGTCTCTTTGGAATTAGTTTGAGAATATGAGGAAGAATCAGGTGTTACTGATACTGAATTGAATACAGAAGAAATGAGACAGTACCATGGTGTTCTATTTAAAACCCCCCAACATTATCCTTCTGTACTATTTAATTTGGGAGTTTTTTTGTTCTGCTAATGGGCTGGCAAATCGTTATTTTAGGTTTATTAAAGACCATTACTACCATGCTACTAATTAATCTAGTTGTGTATGTGAAAAGTTCATGTGCTTTCTGGAGTTGACTTGCATTAAGTACTGCATCTATCTTACTGCAAGAGCATTTCACCTTAAATGTATTGCAGCATCAGTTCTTGTCTCAATGGGTTTGATTTCTGAACTTCTGTTGGGCTAAGCTTTTTCTTTTTTTTTTTTTTTTTTTAAGTTTATCGAGATACTGAGAATCTACCATCTACTTTTCTGGATGACTTGTTTCAGTGATTCATCTCTGCCACTATTTAAAAATAAGGCATGCAATTATTGTTTGAATACATTTGAATGCATCTGTCTTTCCTTAGTTCTTGTTATCTCATCTGAATTCTCTATCATATCAGGCTGCCTTAAACTTGATTCGTCCCTTTGACACTGTGTTTTCACTCTTCTGCATGGCGGCAGACCATAGCATTTAAAGACACATACAGATTTTAAAATACATAGTTTTTAAAGAGCATAAACAGATCAAAGATTTTCTGGGCCGACTACTCTAGGACTCTGAGATAAGTTTAACAAGTATGCTGATTTAAAATGTTTTTCTCACATTGTTTTTTAACATCTGATCTGGAACATCTGCTTAACAAATGAGTTGGAAGGAAAATCAATATAATGTGATACAATTATACCATTTTGAATCTTTCCAACTATAGAATGAAAGTATTTATTGACTATTTTTGATCTGTCCTAACAGTTTTTAACACTTGTGCCACCTCTGTCTAGTTATGGGCCTCTGTTATTGTTGAGGCGATGTTTGTTACCAACATCCTTTGTGGTGTCATGGATGGATGTTTTGTGTCTCTCACTTTCTACACTCTGCAACATAGTTTATATTGATGGTGATCCAGCCTCCCATGTTCTTTGCTGTTGATCCTGCTTATTTTTTTATTTGCTTTTTAATTTTTTTTTAAATTTACTTGTTGAGGTTTTGAGAAACTAGGCTGAACTGTAGCCAAAATTGTACAAGAGTCTCCCTTTGGCTAGCTGTAGAATTGCCTGACCAAAGATAAAAGCCATTGGGAATGTTTCTGTTTTCCTGTTTTTCTAAGATTTTTCTTTCCGATTAATTTTGTTCATAACACTTTTTTATTTCTGAAAGTTTGAAAACTCAGGAATGTGAGGATTGTTGTGTGTTACATGCTTATATAAAACTCAGTAATCTCTATTTGGCTATGTAATTTGATCATGATCAGTAATTATTAGGCAATGTCCAGTGTCTGCTCCAGTGATTTACTCATTGTAGCTATTATAATGGAATATATGATAATTCCTTTGTTTATGGTGAGTGATGTTAGAAAATTATTACTAACAGTTTTTAAAAACTGATTTTTACTGTTGACAGCTTAAGATCCTGAGATACTAGGTTTCAGTATTAAAGACTTCAGTTTGACCTTTTTCTTTCAGCACATTAAAAATAGGGCTTACCAAAAGAAAAAATCCTACTGTTCTCTGGTTTGAGCTGATGGTCTGTAACAGTCCTCTGTTATCACCACCTTCTGAGTGAGCTGGTGTATTTAGCCCTTAGGACCACATACAGTCAGGATCCTTTGCTTCCGAATTATCAGGTAATGAATGTCTGAATGATGTTTCTTGAAACCTGGATTGTGCCTGCTTCATAATTAATGTTGTTTTCATGTAGTTTCTGGGTTTTACACAAGTGGGCCATTGGCCTTTTCTTTTTCATGTTGGGTGGTGCACGTGTGTGTGGTTGTGTGGTGTGCGTAGAGAACAGACTTGAATTTAGGGAAGGGATGGAAATTTTTGGAAGTTTTCAAGAATATTTCTGGAACTACAGAAGTAAATTTTTGGCATTTAGACTTCACTGTAATCTTAGTGTAGGAATTGTACTTGCTGTCAGATGAATTTTCATCCAGGGCATTGTTTTGTGACTTAGTGGCCAACAGCAGATGTTTTAAATTAAGTTACTTCATTTAAAAGTTACTGAAGTTACTTCTCAATTGTGGATTAACTGCCATACCACAGAGCTTCTCAAATTCTTGTCAGTTTATAAGAGTTTACAATGTTGACCCTGAGTTTTGTTAGACATAATAATTTTCTTGTTGATAGTTAATTTTCTATAGATGGATGTTTCCAATATCCATGGTAATATGTAGGTATTTTACAAATTTTACAATGCTGTGTTTATAATCTACCTCCCCAATATCATGCTCAGCACTCTTTCCTCAATTCTTAAAGACGAGCTTAATGAGCAAGTGATAATAATTTCTTATCTGCTATGCTTTAGGTGTGTCAGCAAGCAGTTTGTTTTGCCAGCATGCTGGCCATTTAGTTGTGTTCTGTAGCTTCATTTATTTCACATAGTGTTGATGATGAAGATGATTGTATTCTGGATCCTGATACTTTTCATTAACAGTGGTGGATGCGACCAGTGGCTCCTGCATCCAGTATTATGTGGATAAGCGCTCTCTTTCCTCAACCCTCTTTTTTTTTCCTACCTGTCATTGTTCAAAGTAATGAAACATTTATATCTGGTGAAAGATCTGTCTATATTTTACTGATTGAAGTCTGACAAGCTGCAGTGTAGTTATATTTTCAGATCTCCCCCAACAGATTCTCTTTCAAAAATAATATTATTCTCTTTAAAAGTTCCTAGTTTTTTTATCATCTGTGCTTTAAAAGTTTTTGTAAGTGTTCCCACTGACCTTTCCCATGTAAGTTGGACCTCTTTTAAAACTAGAGACTTTCAAGCCTTAGGTGGTATGTTTCATGTTTATTTCATTATCATACTTACATCAGCATGCTTGCTTGCAGTATAAAACTGAATAAGAGGATCCAGTGTCAAGTTGATACTTTGATTTCTTGTACCTTGTTATTAACTAAAGTTTATCTCGGTTATTCATGATTAATGTTTAGTACTTTTGTAGAGCCTTTCATCTATAAATGAAAATAGCATTAATATATTTCAGTGAGAGGAAAGTGACTTAGTCAAGGCCAAACAACAACTCAAAGGAAAAGATTCAGCAAACTCAGATTTTATACTGCTCGTTACTGCTAATACAGGAGTGCATTGTAAAATATTTAATAAATCTGAAATTTTAAATGCATTGGTTAAATGGAAGAAATGAAAAATAATTTAAACATGTTAAATAGTAAGCAATGTAAAAAAAGTTTGATAAGTAGAATGAAAGAGTAAACATAATAGAGAACCTGCTGTATCTACTTTGAGCAAGATATAACTCTGACCTCAGCAAGTTCGAGGGGGACCACAGAGAGCTGGGGCACCTCTGCTGTGAAGTCAGGCTGAGGGAGCTGGGGCTGTTGTGCCTGGGAAGGAGAGCTCACCAGGGAGGCCTGAGAGCAGCTTTCCCCGACCCAAAGGGGGCCTGCAAGGAATGTGGAGAGGGATTTTTTTACAAGGGCATGCATTGAATGGGACAAGGGGTGATGGCTTCAGACTGCAATAGGGTAGCTTTAGATCAGGTGTTAGCAGGAAATTCTCTACTATGAGGGTGGTGAGGCACTGGAGCAGGTTGCCTGGAGGACTTGTGGATGTTCCTGCATGGATGTGTTCCACATCAGGCTGGGTGGGGTCCTGAGCAGCCTGGTATAGGCAAAGGTGTCCATGCTCTGGGCTGGAGGGATTGGAACCAGATGATCTTTAAGATCCCTTCTGACTCAAAACAATTCTGGGTTTCTGTGATACAAGGAGAATAGATCTAATGCTTATGGGACAAATGGAAGTAAACATTTAGTACACTTGTCTTAATGTATACCTGATAAGATACTTGATGATTGTGCTGGGAATGATAATGGCATTATTAATTTCTTTGGGGAGATGAGTGGCTCTCTGCTGATACTCACGTTTGTTTTGTATGTCCTGCTTCCTATAAAACTTACCTATGCTCTCAGAACAGTGACTTGGACACTTGCAGAATATACAGCCTGTTACTTTTGTTGGCACCGAATACTTAAAAAATATATGGGAGCTTTGCTTGTTTTTCAGTTAATCCTGAGACAGTAGCATAGTGTTTCTCCTCCTTTGGGCCTGACTTATTTTGATTTCACATCACTTACACTAAAGCCTATGATGCTAATAAATATACACGTTTTGGGGAGAAGTTAATAAATTCAAATGTGTAACCGGGCAATTCTTATCATATCTATATAGTTTGGTTTGGTTTTTTCAGACTAAACCTGATGTGCTTGTGACAATGCCTTTTAAAGTTCATTATACCCCATAACCTTTATGTACAATGTGTTGAGCAGTCTGGGCTAATGGAACAAAGATTTGAACTCCTTCGAGCAGTAGATTTTCATTGTAGATTCACATTTGTATGTAAAACTTGCACTGGTTGTTTCTGCCAGGTTCCATGCTTCATGAAAATATGTAGCAGATAATTTTGAAGATTTTTTTTATTTTCAAGTATGCAAAAATCTGGATAGCTGTAAATTTAATTTTTGTGACTGGTTGAAAGAACAATGAGTAAGTGCAAGCAGAGGAAAGTGCAACAGGCAGGAAGTTGCTGACTTCCTGTAAAAAGAGGAAATTCATGTCCCAGTCAGTGGAAAGGTTTCTTCCAAATATGAGTGGAATTTGTGCATTGTGCATAAAACACATTTAAAGCATTCAGTCAGAAGTTGGTGCCTTGAGAAGTAAAACCAAAGGAATCAAAACCTCATCATTCTGGATTGTTGAAATGTCTGCATTATAGTTAGGACTTGTTGAATTTTTTTTTTCAAGTGTACCTTTCAAAGGAAGCAGCTAGTGAGAATTGAATGAGACTGTTTTATGAATGATGGTAAATTTCAGCTTTTGTTTGTGAATTTACTTCACAATTTTTTGGAGAAACACATCATTGTGAAATGCCCTTTGAAATTTTATGTTGGTACTTGATGTATTACTTTGAGTAAGTTTGTTTCAGGAAGTTATCTTTTCAAACTCAAAATTCTTTCAGATATAGATTTGTAAAAAAAACTATAAGGCAGTATAAATACTGTATGCTTGGTCCCTTTCTCACGAGATTACCTTCTGTATTCAGGATCAATTTCACTTAGTAGAAGGGTATTTTGATTTTTGAATTTGTGCTATAGTCCCAACTCTTACTCATTACACTTCCGTGAGTCTTGATTTGCAGATTGCTTGATTTAGGTGAGAGATGATAGTTTAGGCTCCACTGAAAGTCAGGGAATTGGAAAGAAATTTTAAGGGATAGATGGAGTGAGATAGGTCTAAGATAGGATGTGCCTGCTGCATTTTCAGCTGATTGCCAGTTGCTTATGGTCACTTTCATACTACACATTTTTCAGAAATGTATATGGACACAAGCAGCTTGCTGATTGCTTTTGCTTCCTGCCTTTGACCACTGAAGTTGATGGCTCATTTGACACACCTTCAAGACAGAGTTTCAAACTTCAGTCTGCAGAGATGGAAAAGCTGCCCAGTCTTTTGTCTCTTACAACTTTAATCTTGAGCCTTAAGTATATTCTTTGGGGTGAAGTATGGGAAATGAAGTACCTGAGAAGAAATGAAGCATATATTAGACAGATACAAGTTAATGTTAATTCTTTATAGCTATAGATGATGATGATGATGTCAGACATCTATTTGGTGCAATCATGCTGTCTTTACCCACAAATTCAGAGTCTGTTTATTACAAGATTCAGTCCTTACAAAACTGAGTGGAGAGGAGCAAAGGACAGCAGCTACTGTCACTGAACATAGAGCTCCACTTTGACATTTTGCACAGCTGGGATGGATTGAGGTACTTGTACAGAATGTCCAAGTGGCACTGTCAGCTGTTGCAAATCCTGCTAAGATGCTATGTTGCTTTATTGCACTCCTGTGCACTCTGAAGCTTGAGTGATTGGAGAAATTCCTAACTTGTTTTTTGTTATGTTAAACGTTTTTGTTCTGGTCATCAGTGACTTTTTTACAAACTGTCAAAATTCTTGTATATTAGATGAAAAATACATAGTTCTCTCTGTAAGTCAATATTCAAGTATTCAAAACTGACATATGCCAGGAATTAGAGCGTTAGGACTGTTGCTGTTTCATTGCTGTTGGGGGAGACTAGATTTTTACATTAATTTACAGTAATAGAGTATGATCAGTCATGGTTATAATTTCAACTGTGAGTAATTTTATCTGAGAAGAGGGCAAATGTGGGCTGAGTTGAACATAATTTTACTGCTTGTAACATCTTACCAAGATTGGGATAAAAGTGTATTGTTAAACTCATGCTATAGTTTTTGTATGCTGACTGGAGTGCTTGGTCTTGTAGAGCTGCTGTTAATTATCATTTAGTCCCTAAGCATGTTAGATCCTCCTAATACAGCTAGCCAGTCTTTTGCCAGTGTTTTGAATTAGCTTTCAGTGATACTTGGGGCATTTTCTGTTACACTCAAAATCTTCAGGTTCATCCTGTCCTCCTCCAGAAGTAATGGATTACCTAGGTGAGGCTGAATGAGCTTGACAAAGAACAATGTGTGGATAGAAAGTGGATGACAAGGACTTAAATCAGTGGGTTTAAGAGGAAAACCTTCAGTATAAAGCTTAATAATAGACTTTTTTTTGCCTTTTTGTTTTCTTTTCTTTTTTTTTATCATCAAAGAGCATTTATCATAGATCCCGCTCTCCTTTTGCAGTTCTACTTTGCACTAATGCTTGCAGCCATGGACTTCCATAAGCATGAAAGAAGCTAGCATTCTTTTAAGATTTCACCTTCTGGAAACATGGAATAAAATCAAATCCAGTGACACAGAAGTTGTGTCAAACTGGTCATTACTCTTTTTTGGTTTGTTTTTTTTTACAGAGTATGTCTCAGCATTTTGTTTGCCTGATTTTTGTGCATGTCAAGCGCATGCTTCTGTGTTTTCAAGCCATGAGGAGATGCAGCTGCAACAGAAATAATTGTAGGGTGGTGTTATGGTTTAACCACAGTAGACAGCTCAGCGCCACATAACTGCTCAGTAGAAAAGAAATGCGGGCAGGGAAGAACAAATACACTGCAAGTAAAGATACAGCATTAGGTATTGAAGTAGACTGTACTGGCCCACTGTATTTGTAGTAGCAGTGGAAGACAGGCTTCTAAAGGGGTTTTTATTCATGTTGTCTTCCATTATTGTATGGTGGTATGCAATGATAAAGATGCAAACAAGAAAAAGAATGTAAAATTGCTGATGAGAAGCTTGATCATTCAAGAGAACTGTCTTTACATTTACTGAAAACTTTGGGAACCAGTGGGATGAGCATTTTAGAAACTACACTGCATGAGTTGACTGGGAGGCAAGTTAAATCTCATGAGTAAGTGGGGTAAATGGGAATCTTTGATGTATAGGAAGGTTGACTCTTATATGTATAGGTCTTATACAAAACAACAAGAAGAATGACGAAGTTTCAGATGAGATCTGGAATGTATTGGAAAATGAAGAGAAGCTTATGTAGATCTTGTTTTGAACCTGAGTGGTAAAAATGGTAACAGAGATGTATTTGATAGTGAGAGGGAAGAGTGGTCAAGGATTTCTCATTTGTCTCAAACATTCAATTTAGTTTGGAAAGAAATATATCTGTAGCAGTACATTGCATTATGCTGACGCTCTTTCTGATGTGCTCAGTATACCATCTACACTATTTCATCTAAAAAAAACCAAAACTACTCAAGTTGCCAGCAAGTCTCCAAATTGCTAATACGGTATTTCAGCTAATGTTTCTTACTTGCCCTGACCAGACAACTCTCAAAATTACTATTCAGGCTAACTTCAGAGTAAGTGAAGCTTGGGTAGCAGTTTCATTTTTTCAATGTGAAAGAATTTATCTTTCAAAGTCCTGAGTTACATTTTGCAATGATTTCATCATTGCAATGTATCCTGAACTGACAGCAATAAATTACCTGACATTTCACTTGAGGCTAATTCCTGTCTACAGTTAAGAATTTTGCTTGGTGAAATGTTATGGCCATGCCAATTTTATTCTTGTTCATTTTGCTTAGTTTTGAAGGAACTGAAACCACTGTCAATTCAAGAATTTTGTTTTAGTAGCTAGTAATGGGTTTGTCATGATTCATTGCTATGTCTGTTTATAGCATGCACTGGATACTGTGACTTTCAGTGTAGTCCCTCTTGATATACTAACCTCTTTTCTGTAACTTGAGATACATTTCATAGTTTCACTAACTTCACTGAATGTTTCAAAGTATTTTTACTTTCATGTGACATTTGCCTTTTTCTGAGGCTGAGGCCTTAGAAACTGTCAATTCCTCTCAAAGTCCCTGCCGCCGTGTGATACAGTGACTTGAAGTCACAGGCAAAAGACAGCAGTGAAGTGAAAATGAAATGCAAGTAGACTTTCTAATTGCCTGTACAGGTAAACAAATGAAAAAAAAAAATCTAAGTAGTATCTGTCATCTTGCATAAGTGTGAAATGGCTTATCTTCCATGCTGGACATTTGCTTTCATACATTCCTTTCAGAGCTCTAGCTGTGCCATCTGTCTTCTTCAGTGTTTCTGAAGTGGACTGTCTTAGAGCAAGAGCTCAAAGTTCAACACCCTGCTATAACCTCTGTTGTCTATGACAGCTGGTCTCAGATCATCTGACTGCCCTGAGCTGTGCTAGGCATTACTGCATCCATGGGCATGTTTAAATTACAACAGCCCTTGAAAGACTAATTATTTTGTTAATACTATGATAAAAGAAAAAACCTAAATAAAGAAACACTCAGACTTCCTGTGTCCTACCCGATCTGGTCTCTTGAGGAGAGTTGCTTTGTGACCTCTCAAATTTAGAAGGTCTGACATTGAGTTAGCTGCCCCTTATTAGTAATGCAGCTGCATCTTGATGGTGGAATGGCTCTAGGTCTAGAGGGAATGATAAGGTGAGATTGAAGCTGAAGTTTTGTTTCCCTCTGCCCATTTTAACCTCAATTTGAAATGCCTTTATGCAGAAATAGGGCAAGTTGTTGGTAACCAGTGTCTGCCCCATTGTGTGTGTTGTGATCCCACCAAATGACATTTGGCAGGAAATCTAAAAGGAAATGTGTGTCACCAAGTATAAGCAAATAAACCCCAATACTGTACTAGGTTGGAATAGATACATCTGAATTTAGTGCCAGTGTATTGACTATGCACAGTACAAGTCTTAGACTCAACATGGCTTGAAACAGTCACCTTCACTTTGTCCAGTTGGATGTCCTCTGATCATGTTCTGCCCAAAACTGAATTCTCTTTTTGCTTTGACTTTTTCATTATACACCTGATTATCACACTTTTTAATGTTCAGTAAGGTTGGTATAAGGCCAATTGGTAATGTGTTGCTGACTAGCAAAAATGTTTTTCATTCATTAATTGAAATAGTCATACATGTACTTAAGAATATTTGACCACTCAGCTGTGGTGAATCTTATGTCAGTCAATCTGTCTTGCTTATGACAGTTCATGAAATGTGCTTCAAGTACTGCCTGTTCTCTTAATTCTCTTGAGAACTAAAAAAAAGAGAAGTTGTTTATTTTTCCATTTACATGTCTTTCATAAAGCCATGGTAGGTGCTGGGAGATTTTCAATATTTAGTTGGTATAAGAAGTTCTGTGCATACATATAAGCATTTTAGAATTCTATATCAGATATGTAAACCTTATCTATATGCATAGTATTATAAGCAAATTATCTCTTTGCTTTCGATGAATCTTGATCTTACGAAGGTGTCTGGAGCATTCAGGCCAGAAAACTGCAGCCATTCCTAAACAGCATCAAAATGTACATGGGAAAAAAAGCCAAGAATTACTGTTCTGTTCTCCACATGGGCTCTCTTTACCTAGGCTGGTAGTGCTGCCATAGGTTGTTAGGAATTTCCCACAGTCCTGTAGTTGGATTGCAGTTATTGTCAGGGAAAGGCTCTTTGCCCAGAGGGTGGTTGAGCACTGGAACAGGCTCCCCAGGAAGTGGTCACAGCACCAAGCCCAGCAGCGTTCAAGAAATGTTTGGACAGCACATAGTGTGATTCTTGGTGTGTCCTGTGCAGGGCCAGGAGTTGGACTCAGTGATCCATGTGGGTCCCTTCCAAATCAATATATTGTAAAGTTCTGTGATTCTAAACTGAAGTCTGCTTGTTGGGGATTGCTGACCTCAGTGACTGATTTGTGGATAAAGGCAATATTATGGCAGCTGGTTCTGCATTACAGTTAATGAAATGGTCCATTCATAGATTTAAACTGTGAGACCACAACCAAGTTTTGAAATTCACAGAAGTAAATTAGATCTGCATTTATTAAGAACTTTGTATCTTAGTTTTAATTCTGCATCTTACTCATTTGATCAGGTTTACAATCAATGAAGTGGGAATTTTTATTCAAGGAATCTCTAGTTCAGCATGTGGAATAAAGGAGGGTGAATGAATAACTAGGGCTTTTAATGGTTACTGACTAATAATTAAACACACAGCTATCTTGATAATTCTTGAATGATGTAAACTTCACATTGTCTTGTCACGTGACTAGTAGACAGAGATACAGCAGATTTAATTCTTCTTTTTAAGATCACGTGAAATTTGTATTCAGAGTAGACCTCTTTTGACCCTGAAGATAATCCCGTACAATAAAAAAATACTAAATTCACATTACATTTTCTAATGTATTTATGTATTTTACATTAGTAAAAGTATAGAGGATTGGTAAATACAAGATATAAAAATTACATGGGCATTATTCCTGCTGTTTATGGTTGACTTGGCTTTGTGCTTAGATTTTGGATTTTAACTGATCTCATTAGGTGAGCTATTTTCTTTTTATAGTATGTGTTGTTTGCATTGTATGTGCAAATTTAAGGTTAAAAAGTGTAAATTTAAAGTATTTGTCTTGAGTGCCGTCACATGGCATGTATGGGACAACCTCATGATCAGACCCAGCCAGTATGTGTTTATGAAAAGGCAAGTCCTATTTGACCAACCTGATCTCTCTTTATGAGAAGGTGACCTGCTTACTGGATAGGGAAATGCTGTGGATGTTATCTACCTAGACTTTAGGCCTTTGTCATTGTTTGCCACAGCATTCTCCTGGAGAAACTGGCTGCTCGTGGCTTGGATAGGCAGATGCTTCACTGGGCAAAAATGGGCTGGCTGGCCAGGCCCAGAGAGTGCTGATGAATGAAGTTACATTCAGCTGGTGACAAATCACAGTGGTGTCCCCAGAGTTGAGCAGTGGGGCAAGCCCTGTGTAATACCTGTATCAAGGATATGGATGAGGGATGGAGCACACCCTCAGTAAGTTTGCAGCTGACACCATGTTGGGCAGGAGTGTTGATCTGCTGGAGGATGGGAAGGCTCTGCAGAAGGATCTTGACAGGCAGGGTTGATGGGCTGAGGCCAATGGTCTGAGGTCAACAGGGCCAAGTGCCACGTCCTGCCATTGAGTCACATCATCCCCAGGCAGTGCTACAGGCTGAGGCAGAGTGGCTGGAAAGCTGCCCAGTAGAAAAGGACCTGGGGATGCTGGTTTACAGCAGCTGAACATGAGCCAGTGTGTGCCCTGGTGGCCAAAAAGGCCCCTGGCATCCTGGCCTGTATCAGCAGCAGTGTGGCCAGCAGGAGCAGGGCAGTGATTGTCCCCCTGCACTCGGCGCTGGTGAGGGCACACCTCGAATCCTGTGTACAAGAAGCACGTTGAGGTCTGGAATAAGTCCAGGACAGTGAAGCTGGTGAAGGGTCTGGAGTGCATGAGGAGTGACTGAGGGAGCTGGGGTTATTTAGGCTCTAGAAAATGAGGCTCAGGAGAGCCTTATTGCTCTCTACAACTACCTGAAAGAAAGTTGTGTGTGGGTGGAGGTTAGTCTCCTTTCCAGGTAAGAAGAGGAGACACCCTCAAGTTGTGCTGGGGAAAGTTTAGATTAGGTTTTAGGAAAAATTTCTTCACCAAAAGATTTGTGAAGCACTGAAATAGTCTCCCAAGGGAAATGGTTGGGTCACCATCCCTGGGGTATTTAAAAGATGTGTGGATGTGGCACTTGGGAACTTGGTAGGTTTGGCAGTGTTAATGGTTGGATTTGATGATCCTAAAGGTCTTTTCCAACCTTAACAATTCTATTCTGTTGAAATGAAATGTTTGTAATGGCAAGCATTCTGGATAGGTAGCCTATGCCATCTTTTTCTGGCAAGCATATGATGTCATGAAATTATTTTACCATAAAGTATTGTGTAGCATGCTGTACATTACTGAAAACAGCTTTACTAGTGGTACTTTGAATTACTTCAGCAAATTATTGTTAAGACCTTGTTCACTTCTTCACAGTATATATTCTTTTCTGTTTCTATCATTTTAGAGGAATTCTGTTGTCTTGCTCTGCTATTCTGAAGGCATTTGTCTCTGTTACCAAAATTAATTGATCAGGGGGTCAGAGGAAATATCTGTTGGTTGCCTGCATGGTTTTGCTCCGTGCCAAGCAATACGTTTGTTTTCATTATGAATTCTTACGTAAAATGGATAATAAAGTGCTGGTACAGCTAAGTGAAGTAATTCATTACTTTCCAGATGCCTACTAAGCACTTAGATACTGAAGTCAAATATTGGGGTCCTGAGTTTCTGGATGCTTAAGATTTGTTCCAGGAAGACAAAATTGATTTGTACTTGTAAGTCCTGAGTGACTTCACTGTTGATGTCAGTGATGGAAAGACCTGCAGCTAAACAAACTTGAACTGACCAATATAGTTACAATCAAGATAAATTTACTGGAGGTGAGAGGTGGAAGAAGACATTGTGCAGCAGTCAGTTAAATTAAACTATTGTCTGTCCAGTGTTTCTGGCTCTGATTCCAGTCATTAACTTAATTTCTGCTGTTACTCTTCTAAGGGGCTTATGATATCTGCAGTACCTAAAAATTAGTTTCCTTTTTATGGGTTAAAGTTTTACTTCAAATAAATTTATGACAAAAATTAGAAAGTAAGCATCGATGAATCTGATTTTTAATGACTATGCAGAAATCTTAATAAATATGCTATAAAATTAACTGAAACATACATTGAGAGGCATTTAGTGAATGTAGACTTTTTACAAAAGGAATGAGGAGACTTATGTAAGATATAGGTGGTCATACTGAGACTCAGGAGTTCAGGAAGGATAACTAAGAATCACTTCTGAACGGTAAACACAGTATTTTCAATTACCTTTATTTAAATTAAAAGCATAAAATCATGTGTCTTAAGGCTGTTAGTATTTAAATGGGATAAATTTTTGATTCTGATCTGTGTCTGTGAAGTGTTTTGTCTTGAAGTCTTGTGGGTAGCACTCCAATTTCCATGTGACTAATAAAATACAGATAGTCTGGAATTTAGTCAGTGAACAAATATGAATTATTGTTCAGATGTAGAGAGTGAAAGAAAATGTGGGTTGAAAGCTGGTTCAAAATTTGAGAATATCTATTATTAAGAAGAATTGATACTGGAATTTAGGTGAGAGAAGAAAAAATAAGATTAGTTAGGAAAACCAGTCCAATGATTGCTTATGGGCCTGGGTTGTGTACATTTGCCTTGCTAATGCTTTTTTAGTGTGATTAAAAACTTCCAGAGCTCATGACATCAAAAAATTCATTGTGTGGAAAAAACTAAAACATTCCTTATTGTTGGCTTCAGTGTTATGTTTGGCTTTGAAGAAACTGACTTGTTTTACAGTTTCAGTCAAAGATCAACGCAATCATTTGAGCCTTGACTTTCTCTTCCAGGAGTCTGACAGAGCTGGCGGCATTTTCGTCTGTCAGGCTTTTGTTGTTTAAAATCAGCTCTTTGACTCACTGACACTGTAATGAGGAGTAAACAAGCCCTATTTCTTTGCTACAATTTGTAGTGTGTTTTTAGTGGATTCTGAATTTAGCAGCGCTGGTTTAACAGTTGTTAAATCATGTAGCTGTAGTAAACTTCTTTACTAGTGGTAATAATTGAGTTGAGGAAATTAGTTTCACAGCCCCCTATGGAGGGGTTTGTCTTTGGTCCTGGTGTTGTCAGATTTGGCCCTCCACTGCTACCTGTCTGCTTGCTTCGCAGTGCCATCTTCCCAGTTCTCCTCTTGCCTTTAACCACTGCTTTGTGGTAACAGGATTTCAAGTGTCCTGCTTGGCCTTTTGTCCCAGTGATAAATGTTTTAGATAATTGCAGGAGGACCACATGTGCTTCTGATCATACATGAACAAATGCTCTAACATATAGGGCTTAAAAATATGTCTGAGAATAGGTACTCAACTGTACTAGTACAATTTAGAGGATATGGTGTTGCTGAGAAGCAAAGGTTTAAATTTCATGTAATTTCTCTAATTAGAGAATGCAACAGTGATGTCCCTTACAATCAAGTTAAGAGTCAACATTTACAAGTAGTGCTCCTATCTAACAGGTATGTAAATATCTGAAGCCTTCTGGATATTTTATGTTAAAAAGAAGACAGAACTGTGTCTTGGAGAATCTACAATAAAAGTAAACCTAAAAAGAGAAAATTATTTAATTCAAGATTCCATTGATTTTTTGTTCTGTGTTCTAACCAAAGAATTTTTTTTTTTTGTTTACTTCTTGGTGGTTAGTTGCTGTCTATTCAACATGCTGTCTATTCTTCATTGATATTTTTAGCAAATCTGAAGGTTATGAGAATTAGGTAGCAAGAGTTAAAGGAAAGTTATGTTGGCATAATTATTTAAGGAAATTTGATTCTTGTATTCCACATTCCATATGGGATGGGCTACAACATTTTTTTCCATGATTTTTCAGTACTTTTATACAGTTATTAATTAACATTAAAATCTATCACCAACAAATTGTGTATTCAGAGTATGGAACAGGTTACCTGCTTATTTATCCGGAAAATAATGCAGTTACTCTTCGCTGGGATTTTGTTGTAAAGTTTTAGATAAGGAAGTAATAATCTCTTTGGGATGAGGAAAAGAAAAACCTTCTTCCATGCATCCCAAGGTTAATATATTGAAGTTGATCTGACATAAATTAACCATGTATGTTCCTTGATTTGAGCTTCTGTTAAGAATTCATGCAAAAATAAGTTTTTCACTCAGTGAACAAAATGGCAGGAAGGGAAAAAAAATCTCAGATATTTTGGAAACACTAAGTCAAGAAAACTCTTGCATGAGGAGATGTTGCCATTGTCAACACTTCTGTTTTTTTGACTGCTCCCTCAGTTGCAGAGCAGTTGCACTGGCGTGGGAGATCAGATTCAATGAAGTCCTTTTTCCCCAAAGTTCTCTTGTAACTGTTACTTATAGATTGCTGCTGGACATTTTGGGTATGACTTGCTTATAGTCTCTTGTCTAATTAAGTTTCCCATTGTGGAAATTAGAAATTCACCAAGACTGAAAATGGAATTCATGGGACCTACTAATGGGTAAATATTGTAACTGTGAGAGAGAAGATTAGCATTTAGCATTTCCCTGTCAGTGTGCGTTTTTATCTGAAGTGAGGCAGAGATAAGAGAGTGCAAATGGCTGCTCTCAATCAGAGGAGGGATTGGCTTCTCCCCTTTATGTCAGTCCTCAAACCAAGTGCACCTTAATACAAAGAGGGTACTACTTATTTTCATCATAAGGTTCTTTTTGATTGCAAACTGCCTTTATAGATTAAATAAGAGGTATGATCATTGCCAAACTGATCAAGCTGGAGACTAACAAAAGGTGCAGCTCATATAGTTAATTTTCTGTTCCACTGTTTGCTGTAACTATAGGAGAGTGTAACTGTGTAGAGTTGAACTAGCTTTAAAAGGCATTGGTACAAGTATGTTTTTTTAATCATCAGTTGCTACAGCTATTGAAGGCTCTATAAAGAAAATAATGCAGGTCCTGAATTAGAGGTAGCACAATAAACTTTTAATTTAGTTGGAAACTTTAATGTTGTTGTTTTCAGGTCATTTTGGAGCCTGAAATATCTAATCTATAGTGCCTAAAGATGAAAGAATTTCTTCCCTTGTAGAAATTAGATACACAGTTGCTGCTGGAAGCATTTTATCCACTTCCATTCTCACATGTGGAGTTCTTGTCTTCTATATTATAAGAACTTAAATTCTATATCTCATTCCATTGATGAAGTCCTAACCCTGGTTTAAATACTTTCAGCAGTTAGAAAGAGGTGAGTGCAGTATTGTTGCATCATGCAAAATACTAATTTGTCTCAATGAGAGATTTAGGTAAAGGAATGTAAATAGTGAATGTGTACAAAATATATCAATAATCCCTACATAAAACAACGAAAACTGATTTTTGGATATTGAGATTTAATTCAAATATGTAATTTAATACAGGCATAATGACCTTTTAAAGTCAGTAGTTAATGTTTCATAATAATGTTAATTCTGTCTCTTTTCAAGTAGAATAGTATAGTATAGAATAGAATTCTTTTATGTAGAATAGTATACTACTATATTACCTATAGGATTCCCACTAATATCCATTATCTTGAAAATATTATGAAATTTTCAAAATTGTATGTTCCGATGTCCTTTATGTTTAGATTGTCAAAAAAAACCAAAAACCAAAAAACTAAAAAAAAAAACCCCAAAAATGAAAAGGCAAGGGATTTAATTTTTCCTGCTTAGCCCCAGTTGAGGCAGCCTCTCTTCTTGAGCAATATTACTACTGATTTCAATGTTGACATTTAAATTTCTGTTAGTTGAATCTTTCCTTGTCTTTACTGTTCTACAGTATGCTGACAAAATTATAGCATTTTAAACAATTAATCCATTTTCCAGGTAAAACTGGCATTCATCAGCCTTCTAATTCATCTGAGTATTTTAAAAGATATAGCAATGTCTGACATTTGCTTTTGTGTTGTGAAGACCAGCTATTTCTACCCTTTTATATTTTAAAGTGAAGCCCTGATTTTTATTTCATTAATAGCCTCTTATACTATAAATCTAATCTGTTTTGGAATTTGAGTTAAAAAACTGCTCCTGATCTCATCTTAGTGGATAAACCAACAACTTTACAGAGTGTTTGCTAACGGAGGTAGCTGTTTTATTGATGAATGTGGAAAAAGCATATAGTCCAGTGCTTTGTTCCATTCCTCTAATTTATGACACTAGTAATAATAGATGATGAATGAGATATCCAGAACATTAATAAATTATCTGAAGATGTGTACTAAATCAAAGAGGAGGAGACTAAGAAATAATCTCATATAATGCCTCCAAGAAAAGTAAGCTAATTCCAGAGTCATTTATTCAGCAATATGCAAAAACCCTGAGAAATTTGTTGAAATTGAACTGCTATAGTTAGTATGAGATTAATATAACTCAGCATTTCAAATGTGCTATTATAGACATTTGGATCGCCAGTTTCAGGTGGCAAGAGATGGAAAACTTTCAGACTAAAATCACTCTTAAATGCTTAAGTTAAAACGTTGAGTTTAAGCATGTTTAAAATAAAACCCAGCAATTTTGCCCTACAGTTATAATACTTCCATCTTCTTCCCTAAATTCATGTATCCTCTAACAGGATTGAAATTTGCAGCAGTTTTCTGCTGTGGTTTGCATTCGGTAACTTGATGATTCTGTGTAAAATAGTTACTTGTTCAAAGAGAAACTGTGCAGCCTTTCATTTCTCTTAGCACTAGAGTTTCTATGTTTTGTCCATTTGGGTGCCATGAGGCATAGTTCTCCTGGTGACACTGGGAGTCTCAAAAGGAGTCTTCATGTCAGAAGAGGCATTTGGCCACTTAAGCAGTGTTCATGTGCCACTTTGTTATAGACAGGCAACATCCAAGTAGTGGGCTGGTTTTATGCAAGCAAACTAGTGTCATTCTTATTAATCTATTTTTTAACGTTATCAAGTCCATTGTAATTCAGTCACCATGATAAAATAGAGTGACATTTAGGGAGGGCAGGTATTGGTGGAAATGAAACGTCTTGGAGGTTGTATAACGTTTCTATTTCATGAATTGACACTTAGGGTTTTTATGAATGTGATTTTTATCGCATCTAGATAACCTGTGTGTGTACTTAGATAAATTTGTCATCAAAATGATCAATATTTTCTTTTGTCCTCCCTCTGTTCCTACTTTTTGGTATTTTTCCTTCCATGCCTTGCACCTTTGCTGGACCCCATATGGCTGTACGGAATTGATGCAGCTGATTGAGAATATATTTTTTCTTTATTGAGGTTATACAGTGAGTTACAAAGTAGTTAAATATTTTTGGTATGAAGTTAACAAAACGTCCTAAAGACTATACTTTCTACATCAAGGACAGTGGAAGACCCTTATCCCTGATAATTTTTGATCATATCTGATCAAATATGTTCACCTGTGGATATGGGTAACTAAGCTTAGCTACTAGTTGTATTCAATGTACCCATTTTCATTAATATTTCTTCTGCATGAAATGGTGCCAGAGGACACATTACTGTGCAACAGGGGCAGTATAGTTAGTGGTTTTCTATATTTCATGGATTCAGCTTCACATTTGTGACTAAGATTATGTGTAGACTGTTGGATACTAAGCCACTGATGCTGTACTTCCAGATTTTTTTCACTCAGCTGCCCCTGTCAAAATCCCCTTAATATTTTTAGTGGCCTGGATGGTCGCTTGCAATCCCTGAACTCATGTTTGTCTTAGAACTGGATATTCTTTAGGTACACTATTTTCTCATTTCCCAGAATGTGTTTTATTGGTCTTATTTCTACACATAGCCTTAATTTAACATTTAACTGTGGAATTTATTGTAGTTGCAATTCTTCATATTAAAGTTGTCATCAGGAAGTATCACCAATTGCTTTCTATTCTTTGTTTCCTCTCAGTTTTTAGTAAATACAATGAATATTGTTAATCATATGCTACTTTTAATCGTCAGTCTTCAAGATGAGCAATTAACATACTGTTTAAAAATAGTGAGTAGTAAACAGTATTTTCTTTTGTTTGTACTTTTTATCTAGGTTCAGGCATCTTGTGAAAATGTTTATATAAATTGTAACTTAAATGAATCACAGAATCAGAGAATATTCTGAGTTCTGAGGGACCGACAGGAATCATCAGGTCCAACTCCCAGCCCTGCACAGTGCAGCCCCAAGAGTGTCATCATGTACTTGAGAGTGATGTCCAAATGCTTCTCGAGCTCTGTCAGGCCTAATGCTGTGACCCCTTCCCTGGGGAGCCTGTTCCAATGCCTAGCCACCCTTTGGGTGAAAAACATTTTTCAGATATCCAGACTAAACCTCCCCTGACACAGCTCCAGGCCATTCCCTCGGGTCCTGTCACTGGTCACCACAGAGAAGACATCAGTGCCTGCTCCTCCACTTCCCCTCACAAGGAAGTTGTAACTGCAGGTCTTCTCAGTCTCCTCCAGGCTGAACAAACCAAGCGACCTCAGCTGCTCTTTGTGTGTCCTCCCCTCGAGACCCTGCGTCCTGTGGCCCTCTGCACTCTCTAATAGCTTTATATTTCTTCTATTGTGGTGCCCAAAACTGCACACAGTATTCAAGATGAGGCCACCCCAGCACAGAGCAGAACAGGACCATCCCCTCCCTTGCCCAGCTGGCAATGCTGTGCCTGGATGCACCGCAGGACACAGTTGCCCCTTCTATCTGCCAGGGCACTGCTGATTCGTATTCCATTCACCACTGCCCAGGACCCCCAGTACTTTTCCACAGGGCTGCTGTCCAGCCTCTCATTCCCCAGTCTCTCCATACATCCAGGGCTGCTTGTCCCAGCTGCAGATTCCAGATTGCAATTCAGCTGGTGATTGCTGAGCCCTTCAATTTGCTAGGATGGTTCTGCAAGGCCTCTGTGCCATGGAAGAAGTCAACAGCTCCTCCCAATTTAGTGTTGTCAGCAAACTCAGTATACATTTGTGTCCTGCATCCAAAGAATTTATGAAGACACTGAAGAGCATTGGCCTAAAATGGAGCCTTGAAGAACCCCACTAGTGACTGTTTGGCAGCTTGGTGTAACCCCATTTACTGTGGTGTAAATGAATGTGCCATATTTATTAGTCAGATCAGGACTTCTTTGGCTCAGTCAACCCATAAGTAATTGTTAAATTTTACTTCTTTTTCTTCATAGCTGACATTACCAGGTTTGTAATTTTAGCAGGCAAGTTCAAAGAGAAGCCGGGATAGAAAACATTTTAAGAAATTAGGAATTGTATCTATTTTCTAAGTTTATTAGATATTTACATGTAAAATATATATGTGGATTTTATTAGCATATTTGTCTTATATTTTCTTCTGGCTGATTATATTGGAGTTTCACATGTAAGTATAGGATCTTTATTTCTCCTTTCCATTTATCTTAAGGTCTGCCTCAGCTACAAAAGTTATAAACCTTACAGTGAACCACCTTAAGGTGGTTAACTCATAGCACTGAATTGTAGAAGAGAAATCAGGTTCTTTCTGCACTTATATCTGTGGTGTTTAAATGGGGTTAGTGATTATAGTAGAATGTATTTCTTCCTTCTGCAGACCTGCAGACTTTCTCATTATGTTCAGAATTAAAACCAAGATCTGTTGAAGACCAAGAAGTTGTTTCCCAGTAAGGGAAAGATTGAAGAGAATTTATTTGTCTTATTGGTATTTGTCATGCTGGCAAATCTTAGTTTAAGGAAAACAGCTATTAAGTAAGCAACAAAATCCCGTCATATATTCACTAACTTTCTCATTATGTTCAGTGTGAAATCAAGACTTTTTTACAATCAGAGAAGTCCATTAGAGAGTGTTTTAGGGGTTAAGGTGCTTATTCATGGTTATGCAGTGTGACTTTGAGTTTCTTCTGTTTCTGGTCCATTGCAAGGACTTGAATAAGCATGGTGTATCTACACGAGTGTGCTAGTGTCCCTTTTTGTTGTAGAGAATGTCTCAGAATCTTATAGTACATAAATCCATTTGAAATTCATTGGAGCTACCAGACAAAAAGAGAATAGTAGCAGAACTTACAGTGTATAAAGCTCACCTGAATAAAAGCTGAATTGCCTCTGCAGCTCATTCAGTTATTAATAGAAAATGGAAAGATTCTGCATTTTGCAGAAATTAAAATATCTATGTTGGTATTAAAATATGCTGAGAAAGGGATCCAGCAGCTCTTGCTTTATCAAAATTGGTGCATGATCAGTTAGTACAGCAGCAATTAAGGCCTAAATTGGGAGAGCCCTTATACAGAACCAGACATGATCTGATCTTTGAGAGTACGATGCAATATCCACTCTTTTTTATGAATAGACATCAAGAACAACAACTATTAATTGTGGAAGGTAATGATTGCACTTTGTATAATCTTGGAAGATAGTAAATTCTTCACTTGAAAATGTGTGCAATTTTTTATTTTATTTTTTTCCTATTTTATGTTTCCAGAAATAGGGCATCCAAAATAAAATTTTAATTGCAAAGTTTAAATTTTCAGCCATGTAAAAAATCAAAACAAAACAGTTCACTTAATATATTTAGTGATGACAACAGAGGAACCCTTTGGCCTTAAGTATGTAACTTGAAAAATAAGGGCATTAAATGTAACGTACTCTGTTGTATATGTGACATATGGGGGCTTATTGAAATCTAGGAATGCATGACTAAGGTTCATTGAAAAAGAGAAATGAACTTTTAAGTGGCCAATGTGAATATTAAATAACTGCAAACTACTTGTTTGCCCAGTACAATTAAGTACGAATTATCTTTCATCAATTCTAATAAATTCAGAGTGCATTGTTTAGATAAATTTTAAACACAATAGAAGAGTGTCTGTAATTTGAAAATTAAATTTTGCTAACAAAATTAAAATTTCTTAGTTTGGATTGCTTCCAGGTTAACATATTATTGAAAAGGTCCCATTGAATACTGCAGATCAATACAGTGAAGGGTTAATTGTGAAAACTGATATAAATTTTATTTTTTTATAAATCAAGAAGTTGGTAAAGTGTACACTTACCGTTGATCATTAGAATACAAAACTATCTGTTAAAATCAATTAACATGCATATCTGATGACTGATTGTATAAATATGAAAGTCAAATAATTGTAATCGTTAACCATGGCTTCAGGTCATATGAGTTGTCAGCTCAAAAAAAGTAGAGGAGAAAGAGGTTGATTTGCATATATTTAATGTGGCATGCTGTACATGTGGGAATTTGAGATAAACCTTTGCTGGTAATCTGCTTGTTTTTATCTAAAAATCGACTAGGAAATGTGGGTCATAACAGTCAAATGAGCTATGTCTTGTATTGATAGGAGTTAATTCAGTAGTTTGGGATTTAACATTTTGCTGTTTCAATATTTTAGAATTGATTTTTACCTTAGAGACAATTGGAAGAAGCTGGTTAAAAAGTTATTCAGAAATACTCAAAGTTTTACCAAGAACATACTCAAAATTATCCTATAACATTGTAAGACTGAGTTACTTTTACAGTTTTTAGTTAGAGTCATCAATATGTAAAAAAACCACATTTTTAATTTTTATTATTTAAAAAATAAGATACATTTAAAATTTTTATGAGGTATTGTACTGTGTCACAAAAGTATCTTTCTATGTGAAGTGAGCCAAACAGATAATCTTTACTTTAATTGATCAATTGTAATAAATAGAAGGAGGGAATTGTGGCACAAGAATGAACCTTCTAGTATTGAAATATTTATACATTATTTAAGTTCTTATATGAAAACTTGTATGTAAACTTATAAGTTGTTATAAACAATTGCAGGTTTCTTTTATTTTTTGTTGTGATAATGCTAAATATTTTGTGTAACTTTATAACAATTCCAGGAATCCTTGAAAAGTGGGTCAGAATATAGTGGCCAGTACCTTACATTAGTATAATCTAGTTAATCAGGTCTGTCCAGCCTTTTTCTTTCTCCCTGTGTTTACTCCTGAGTATTAAAAAAAAAAAATAATCCTAAATTTTGATGTTACATGGCAATCTCTTTCTAAAATTTCTCTGTTTCCTATATTTCCTAGTTTCCTATATTCCTATATTTCCTGTATTCCAAGGAAGCAAGCAGCCGTATGTGGTTTCTTTTGGTCTGATTTGTGCCTTCAAACTAAGAAACTTTCTAATAATGTCAATATCAAAAGGAGGAAAATGAAACAGCTTTGTTGCTCAGTCCTTTTACTATGCGCGTGATTTATAATTTTGCCATTGTAAATATTTGAAATTTGTTCTTATGTGTGGAGTACAGTCCAGTTCCTTGAATTACCACCCAAATTAACTTGAGTGCCAGGAAGGGAGCCTCTGTGTTGTGGCACAGCTTCCCAGATTGGGCAGAGTAGAGAATGCACGTGATTACTTGATTTTTTGCTGTTCTTCTCAGTGAAGTACACCTGAACATCAGTGCCTTCTGCTTTAGTTTTCTGTTGACACATCTTCCTCATGATCTGCATGATGTAAGGCACCTGTATGATGTTTGAGGACTGGAGGGGGAAGAGGACCAGCTGGGAGAAGAAAGGAAAGGAACCAAATTCAGTTTCTGTCTTTGTCTCTTGTGTAGGGTGGAATTTGCATGTGATTGCAAGTGGGGGAAAGGTGGCAGTATCCCAAGCCATTGGCTGGTGTGGGTCCCTCTTTTAATGATTTACATGTCTTGTTTGAGCAGGTAATTATGGCCCTCCACCTTAGACAGAAGTAGTTGTGTGGGGAGATGAGTTCTGTAACCACAGATTAGAAACCCAAATTAAACATGAAAGTAATTAAAAAATTAGTAAATTTTAAAAGGAAAAAATTTGGGTTTAAGACATCAGTAACTGTAATTACAGTTCTAGCTCTACTGTAACTCATTGGTGAAAAATCACGGCTTCCCGAGGCTCCAAAGCTGCAGATGAATGCTCTGTGACTAAATGGTTCTTCCTATAGAAGGTCTGATTCCAGAACCTCCAGAGCCATTGTACGTCCCAGTAATCCTCAGAATGCTTTAATGTGTGACAGTGTAGGCTGCTTTTACAATAACCCATTGCTTTTAAAAAGAAACATTTGGGATATATATGATTTTTTGGGGGGCTGGATGGGATTCAGAGATGTGATGTGGGAATGAATTGTCATTTTCAAAGAGAAATCTGTACACTAAATGAGAATACTTTAATAAAAAAACCCAGTCTCATTTGTCCCACTTCAGAAACACATACTGTGAGGAGAAAGTGCTTCAGGTTCCTTAAAAATACCTTTTTGTACTGTTGTGTCTTGAGGCTTGCAGTGTTAGTAGCTCAAAGGGGAGGTATGCTTTTTCATGATGACTATATTTAGCCAGGAGGAATAGTCCTTTTTAAAGCAAATTGAAATGAGAGTACGAGAGCGTGAAATTATCAGCAGCACTGGTGCACATTTACATTACTTCTACATACTCTTTTGAATGACCACACAACAGAACAAGTACTTCATTTCCACTGTGTTGATTTTTCTTGACAAAACATGGCAGTCTATCCAAAGGAGGGTGTTTAGCCAAGATAAATATAAAATTTATGATTAAGCAAAGTGTTTTCTTATTATAATCCCTAAAGAGAATTTGAGACTTGTTAAATATAATGTGCCCAGGTAGTTTTAAGAGTAAATTATCCTTTATGCTTTTAAATGCTGAAATACAGCAGCACCATCAGCAATTTGAGATACTGCTTCCAGAAACAACGCTGCACACTGACTTCCTTTGAAATGAGGAGCAAAAAAACATGCATATGTACAACATATAACTTCAGGTTTGGTGTATTCCTTCATTTTTGTAATCCATACAGAGATAAAGAATCCATGTCAGTAGCATGGTTTCTAAAACTGTCTTGCTCTTTTTGTGTGTAATGTGTGTTACGGAAGAAAGCGAATAAACCTTTTTGACTAAACAGATAAAAGTTGGTAGCATGATTACACTTGTGACACATTTCTTCAACTGCTGTATTTACAGAGTACCACTTTGAAGAAAGCTGTGGTGACTGTCAGTATTATTCATTAAAATAAATGGAGACTGAAAATTGATTGAGGAGAAGAGTGGATTTTGACCTTTGTGGTACCAGTGTTGGCTTTGGAGTGCAGTATTCTAATTAAATTGTGAATGTACTTAGATAGTGGATATTAAATGATCTCACTGTATTCTTTCAAGGACTATGAACTTCCAAAATCAAGGACAACATTAGATGTCAGCCAAGTATTTTGTCCTTCTTGTGGTTTGTCTTTACATCTGAATTAGTGCCAGTTTGCACAGATTGTGTGTCAGCTTAAATACAAGAAACAGGCTTCAGTCTGCTTGAACTCGTTCCACCAAAGACTTCTAAAAACTTTCGGTAGTCTGCAAACTGTAATGGTTGTTTCACATTAAGTTGCTTTGTAGAATTATAAAACAGCTTTTCTTGTGCTTTCAAATAAAATGTTGTCATCTGCTAATGAATGAGATACCATCTGTAATAATTAAGGTTATTCTACTTGTTTTTCCCCTGCAGCAAAACTTCTGAAGGTTTGCAGAAGACAATAAGAGAACCACCAAGAAGGCTATTGCAGTGTTGTAAGTACTGCACCCAGAAAAAAAAAAAAGAAATATGTGAATTAAGAATGTTGTAAAGAGATTTTCATTTTTTGGGGGGAAAAATGAGCTACATAAAGGGATTACATGTAAAATAGAGAGCAGAATGTATTGTAGCAATCATGTTAATAATTTACAAGGGAAAAACTGCACTCTTGTAAAATCTAAAATTGTATCCTTGTGCAGTGTAATCAGGAATTCACCAATAGCAGTGAAAAATATTTCTCTATCCACCAAAGATTGATCTAGTTTATATACATTTGTTTATTTAAAACTCTCAGAATTTAGAAAATCATTGTAGTTTTGTAGGTTTGTCATTTGTTTTAGTGACTTATTGTTTAGGTTATTTTGCAGAATTATTTATTTGCTGATTTATTTATGTATTTCATTATTTATTTATTTGATTATTTAGTAAATTATTTATCTGATGAATTATTAATACATCTTCATGACATGCTTTAAATTATTTATAACTTAATTTTGAGTTTATTGCTTTTCGACGCTGCATTGTTACTGACTAGTTTTGATTTTTTTTTCTTAGTTCTTGAAAATTAAAGTACTAGCTCTAAGGCAAAAGTATATTCTTTGCAGAATCCATAGATGGTTTTCAATGAAGTAATTTACCATGTAGATACTAATTTTGTTTAGTTTTATATTCCTTAATACCACTTTTCCACTTACTTAGCTTTTGCTTCTGTGATTTCATAGGTGTGTCAAGATCAAATGAGTGACCTTTAAGGGGCAAAGATAAATGTCTGCTTTAAACTGTGTAGAAATAGAGTAGTTTTATTTCCCCTTAATAAGTATTCTTTAATTATTCTTCAAGTTAACATATATTTTTGTCCCAGTAAAATGAATGTTTTTAAAATGAGGCTTTTGATGTTTGAACTAAATACATTTAACTTTTAATAAGAAAATAAAATATTCACATTAATAACCCATATGGAGAATTCTTTTTCAGTGGCGAGGTTTGAAATACATGGGGAGGAATGCTGGTATCTTTAGATGACACATGCAGAAGGAGATACATGTTGAGGGAAGGAAGGTGGATGGGATAGTAAGGGGTTTTTTTTCTCCCAGGGTTTTTTGAATGCATAGAAATTTATAAGCTCTTCAAATTTAATATGCCTGTGTTATTGTACAGAAACTACTTCTAGGTTCTGTGATCATAAAGAATAATTTCTAGTGCACAACATAGTGTAAAACCTGGTTTTGTGTTCCTTTCCTCTGCCAATCAAAAAGGTCTGAAATACCACCTTTATGCTATAGAGGCTTGAGTGACTGTATAAGGACAGTGTAAGGGGCCAATTTCAGGCTTTAGCTGTGGGCACCAGCTCAACAGAGTTTAAAACTGGTGCCTGGGATCTGAATTTGACTTGGAGTCAATTCTGAGTGATGGGCTCTTCAGGGCCACCTTATTCCTGAAGTTGCCTATTTATTTGGCCTCAGTTCCCAGTGAGTACCTCAGGCAGTCCGAAAGCACCTTGCAGGACTGACAGCCCTGTTTCAGAGCTGAAATGAATAGGGCAAAGCAGCAGTTCCTCTGCAGAGGTGCCGTGTGCATAATGTGGCCTTTATTCCATGTTTAGTGCTTGAAATGAATTACTATATACTTTAAAGTTTTAACACAGCATGGAAAGGCTGCATTGTACATTTCAAGTTTCAATGCTGTTGAAATACAGTAGAAATGGCCTCTGTAGACAGGTTTCACTATAGAACTTAAATTATGCATGTGTATATCCAAATTCCTTATTTTGAAATATTGAATGTATGAATATTTAATTTGTATCTTGCTTTAGTATCTTCATATGCTTGCCTTAAAGGAAGCTGTTTCCTTTGATTTATATACATGGATAAAAATGTGTGTACAGTATGTATCAATAGTTTTTCTCTCTGTGGTGTTAGATGAACAGCTTTAGATAATGATAGCTACTGATTTTTATTCTGCAGCTTGCTACCATTGTATAAAACGTAAATTTGCTGTATTTGTTCTATTAATCTTACTTGAATTTCAAATTCATTTGCTTTCCAGAAATATTTTCTTAATTACACGCGTTAAGAAAAGTCAAGTATGTTGCAGATCTTAATGATGCAGTATTTTTGGTCTGTGCACAGTAACAAAGCTCTGAATATTATTATTTGGGGCAGAGTTCCAATCTGAAATTTACATTTCTTCTTATTTGAATGTTTTCACTGAAGCTGAGAACTCCAAGGGAGTTCCTCAACATATCCTAGTTTATGCGATATGCTCTCTGAAATTTAGTGCCCTCTTATTTCCTTTTGTAAATGAGGTCTTATTGTTGAATAAGACCTATTATAAGCAGCTACAAAGGTAAGTGCTGTCAGTGCATTCTGCCACCAGTTTCTTGAAGTATGAAACACTCCCTGAAAGACATGCTACTACTGTTATGGGATAATACAACGCAGCTTATGTGTTGGCACTGAGAGTAGCTACTTCATAATGATGACAAGTGAAAGTACAGCCAAAGGTCACATTAAACAAGAGATTTCTTTCACACCTCATCCATTTTCTGGATGTGGTATGAAAATAGCTTTGTTCCTTATACTTAAGTATTTTTAACAAGGAAGTTATCTTGAAGTAATTTTTTATGCCGTGTATATTACTTTGTTCGTGTTTTAAGAGATAGACGATGGAATTCTAGCATGCTAAATTGATGCTACAAAAATGCTTGAAATTAGCTTAAATTTTAGTGTAGTTAGACAACACAAGCAGTATTTCATTTCACTGCATTTTTTAGTTTGCAGATCTGCTTAAAAACATAGCTTTAAGTCCTAGAAAAGGAGCTATTGATGTGTGTTGTGGTTTAACCCAGCTGGCAACCAAGTACTTTGTAGCCCCTCACTCAACTCCCCTCTCTGCCATGATGGGATGAGGAATAGAATTGGAAAATAATAAAACCCCATGAGATACTGAAATAAAAAATGAAAGAAAGTAAAATGTAATAATAATAGTAATGAGAAGAGAGGAAACAGAGAGGAGGAATAAAACCCAAGAAAAACAATAAAAATAAAAATAATTGCTCACCACCTGCTGACTGTCCCCCAGCTTGTGTCTGTCCTTGAGCAGTGATTGGCTTCTTCTGGTCAACTTCCCCCCAGTTTATGTACTGGCCATGATGTTCTGTGGTATGGAATATCACTTTGGCCAGCTTGGATCAGCTGTTCTGACTGTGCTGCTTTCCAGCTTCTTGTGCACCTCCACACTGGCAGAACATGAGACACTGAAAAGTCCTTTGACTTAGACTAAGCACTGCTTAACAACAGCAAAAACATCAGTGTGTTACCAGCATTATTCTCATCCTACATCCAAAACACAGCTCTGTACCATCTCCTGAGGAAGAAAATGAACTCTGTTGCAACCAAAACCAGGGCACTGTGCAGAGTGGTATTTATACTGATGTTGCATGACCATGGGTTTATTCTTTTTTGTATCTTTTAAAAAGAAAGATTTTTTTTTTCCTGAAGTGAAAAAAAAAAAGTCTTGGAGTCTGTTCAGAAATAGGAAAAGAGTCAACCTGGCTGTGTTGACAGTTTCATAGCTCTGCTTTGATGAGATTCTACCAGTATTGTTAAAGGATAATTCCTGCTGAAATGGTGAACCAGGGTGCTAAAATAAGGCAACATTTTAGAAAAATGATTAGTAAGTATTAGATAATGAACATGAAGCTGACTTGTTTCACAGAGAGTGTTGAACAGTTAGGAGATACTGGTTGGGAAGCCTAAATCTGGTATATTATTGGTAGGTATATTTCTGTTCTAATCTAACTCCATAGAAATTGCAGAAGCCATATTAAGCTCTTCTTCAATTTGTTTCATACAGATAAAAGAATTTGCATCTCATGACTCACATATTTCCTGTTGTATCTTTAATACAGCCATTTTTAGTATTTTTCTTGCCTCTTTCCTCTATTGGTATGCTTAGAGAGTCTGTGTGTAGGAGCTTGTTATTTCACCCGTGAGGCAAGGAGGAGTTCAAATCAATAGCAGTGTGTTGTTGACACTAAATGATGTTTCTTCTTGCCACAATAAGACTTGATTTTGTCATCCTAATGATGCTAGCTTGCTTCACAGAATAGGGATCAGCACTCTCTCAAATCAAACTTTACAAGTTTAAAAAGAAGGAAATACTAGAAAAATAATCCAGTATTTGTGACCAAACATATGCGTTGGCTTTGTAAAATGAATATTCAAGTTCTGTTTCATTTTATAGGGGAGCTGCTTTGCAAGGCATTTTGGAAGTCTGTTTTAAGGGATGTAGGATTGATCAGAGCTGACACTGATGAAAGTCTCATATTTTAAAAAGATGTTGCAGACATTATTTAAAATATAAGTTCACATGAAATATAGGTCTTAGTAAGACCTTGGCTAAAAAGACCTAGCAAAACAAGAAGCTTCAAGCTAGTAGAAATTCTGTGTTTCACAGAAAAATCTTTGCAGCACTGCTTAGAAAGAGAATGTCTGCAAGAGGGAGTAAGTACAATCAGCAAGACATTACCAGGCCTAGTCCATGATTGCAGTGTACAGCATGGTCCAAAAGGAAAAAGCAGTTGTTCCTGACTCAGACTAAGAATCACACAGGGAGGCTGCAGCTATAGGAAGATGAGAATTTCAGAGAAATGGTGTAACCATGGTAAGCAATATTATGATGGTAGGCATTTCCTGGCTTAATATTGGTAGAAACAGTGGGTTATTAAGAGCACAGGGTCTTTTGTGTTGGACATCTGAAAGCAATTACAGAGTTGAATCATTCTATTATCAAAATATCTACCTACTTACAACAATATTTGTGCATTTATTTACATAGTTTTTGTGGTAGGAAAGATGTTACCTTTTTATCTGAAAGAACTTTAAAAGGTATGTCTGCATGATTAAACATTCACATTGTAAATTGTTCTGTTTGCACTGTTATCATTGTTTTGTATTTTTATGCAAAACATGGCTTCTCAGATGTTCACAGTGTAAACTGCAATCTAATATTTTTTGATTTTACAATATCTCCCCTTCCCACTTCTTCTATAGGATATTCATAAATTCACCTTACATAAACTGTCCATATATTGTGGTGTATTTCTGGAAGAGGAAATACCTCCTATTTTGCAGGCAGTGAAATAAATCCTCATGAGAATTACAGTAACTAGTTATATTTCAGTAATGGTAGTGAATATTATGTAAGCTTTAAGCAATGTTTAGTGGGGAGTTTTTTATTTATGTTAACTGTGGGGAGTGGGTAGCATCTAAAAGATGACTAGCAACTTGAGAAACATAGCTTGTTGAGTTTATCAGCCTCAAATCCCAAATGTTTTTGCTGATTCTGTTTCATACTGAAATATGTTTTAATGATTTTGCTGATGTCTAGATAAGGAGCACTTGGCAAGTTTGTCTATACTGACAAGACACATCTACCTTGAATGTGACTTACTAGCAGCATGGTAGTAGTCAGAGTATTGTAATCTTGTTCATTCTGTCTCCAGTGCTGAGAGAAGCTAAGAATCAGTTTTTCTAGTGTAACTACCACTTATTTGCATGAAGTTAGTATGCTTGTAGAATACCACCAGCATACCTTGTCCTGCCATGTGCAGGTATAATATCTTACCATATGCATTAAGATGCCTGTCAGAAAGAGCCTCTAACATCTTACTGGCGATACAGTGAAGAGTCAAGAAGTTCAATGAAGAAAGTTATCCCTGTGTGGTGACTCTACTGAAGTAGGTTTTTCCTTTCAGCTGAAATTCTGATCTTGTAAACATTCAAGTGTAACTTAAGACAAGCTGATAGTAGCACTGAAGATGATGAATATATTCTCTACAGCATTATATTTAGTAAACATTAATTTTAGGCTATTTCTTTATTCTAGGCACTTGGATTTGACATATGGTTATAGCTGGATTTAACATTCCTTACTCTGTTGTGAGGATAAGCAAACATTAAAAACATCCCTTACAGTAGTTACAAAAGCAGCAAAAATATTTAGTGTGAAGACCTTTATTATTCTTTCTTTCTTGATTGTTGTTTATATTGAGTCTCATGTTTCTGTATGTCAGAGTATGTGTGTAGTTAGTACCATGTTTCAGTTGATCAGAATTTTAAAAGATCTGAGGCATCTGGGACAGTCCCATATTTATCTCAATTCCAACATTTCATACAAAAGGTTTTAGATTAGTACTACAAAACTTAACTTTCGGTTAGTAAGCTTCAGCATGAAATTCATACGACTTAAACTTTTCCATTAACTTTTTTTACTTTTTTCTGGTTTTATACAGTTAATTTTCTATACAGTTTGTTTTTGTTTCTCTTCTAGGAAACTCCTTGTCCTGGTGTATCTAAGATATATTTTTTAGTTGATTCAAAAGATAATTTTCTTAACATTTTCTTTCTCAGTTTCTGAACAGTTTTGTTTACTTTGTTATGCCTACTTGTTCTTAACAAATACCTGTACTAGCTGGAAATGAAAAACTTGGAATTAGGAAGTTTATTTTGGTAACACCGCAAAAAAAAATTAAATATTTTGTTTCTCTTTAATCACCTAAAAAAGTGCTATTCTTAAAATTTTCTTAGAGAGAGCCTTTATTGCATGCACATACATGCTATACATTCTTGGAACAATTAGTAAAACTACAGGCACATCTGAAGGCGTATTCTGCATTTTTAGTGAAACATATTTTGAATAACTAGCTGATCTATGGAGTAGAGTTGTCCATTGATTCTAAAGATATTTTTTTCTGTGCTCAGACAAATCAAGATGGTAATCATTTATAATTTCTTGCCTTCATGAAAAGGAGTGATGAATAATATGTTTGGAAGGAATGCATGAGTCATGAAATGGTGAGCTGGGCAATCATGGAAAAATTCACTTTAAAAATTTCCTTTTGCTTACCAGTATCTGTAATGTGAGTTCAGTTTTCTGTAACATAATCCAGAAATTACAATGGTAGAGGTTTTAATAAAAACCTCGGGTGGATGAACAACGAACAATTCCCCTAAGTTGAACTGAACATTGCTTGGTGGGTTATGAAAAGGAATTTTTAAACTCTCAACTAAAAGTGGTTGTGGTTACAGTGATCAGAGGACACTCCCTATTCTTACCCCTGTTTGGATGTGAAAATAAAATTCTTAAAATATACTACAGTTAATATGGAATGAATATAGACAGTCTTCAAAGTATCTGCACTATTATGAAACAGCTTTTAAGAGAGCTGTTAAAATATTAATAACTTGGTAGAGCACTTCAAAAACTCTTTCTTATATTTCAGAGGAAAATCTGTGTAGCCAGTGCACATTTGAACCTTTTTGTGAGATATACACAGAAGAGAAGTTTTGTTACTAAATAAATGGTTCAATTTGTCATAGCTCCACCAGCCAAAAAAAAAAAAAAATCCATCTTGTTTTCAGTTTTTCTCCTATACTAAAATCATCAAGGAGGTATTGAATAATTGCACAGCAGAATCAAGCACCAACTCTGAGTCCCGGGCAAGACTCACATAACCAGCTGTTGTTCTCCCTGCAGTGACCTGGGCTAGGCAGCCTAGCATCTGCCTCTGTTTTCTTTTCAGTGACCCAAGCCAGATTTCTTCAAAGTCTATTGCTGATATTTTCCCTACAGTCATTCATGCTAATTTCTTTTACAGGCTACAGCTGGTTTTGAAAGATATTTTCCATTTTCTTTTCTGACTTCTTTCTGGAAATTTAAAGCGGTGATTTTTTTAAATTACCAGGTAATCTTGACCATAGGACTGTTCTGGTTGTCTTGCTTTAAGGTATGTGTCAGCACTGTACAAAAAGGGTAAATTAGATTTACTTTCCAAAGGAAAGTTCAGTCTGGTCCTTACGGAAGAAGAATCCTGATCTTGAACTGAGTTCATTACAGTCATTTAACTTGAGAGAATCAATGTGTTGGTGGTGGCTTGGGATGGAGCAGAGCTCAGAAAAATCCAAAGCAGAAAGGTAGATATTTTGTTCTGTGAACCAACAGTATGAAAAGATTGTGTGGCAAAATGCTCTAAATGAGAAGAAGGGGCTATTAATGATATAAAACTGTTAATTATGGGATTAAGCTGACCTCAGGAAGGCAATATTGCTAAATAGCTAAATGCAAACCAATAAAGTGTAAGTTTGCAATTTTGGAGGAGATGCGGCTCAGCTTTCACAGTTGCTGCTAATGGAAATTATGGAAAGCATTTTAAAAGGACTAATTTTTTAAAAGTAAAAGAACCCAAAAGATTGTGGTTCTCTTGTTTCTTTTTTTTCCTGTAAAGCATTCAAATCTTAAAGTAGGAACCAGAGGTTCCTGGCTCTTTGCATATTTATTTTAGGAGATATCATGCACCTTGCTTTCAGTTTGCAAAATCAAAATTACTTTGACAACTTCAGTTTATGTGGACAAGTGAATAAAAAGTGAAGTAAAAGTGAAGTTTATGTGGGCAACTGAAGTAAAAAAAATACTCTGGCTACTACTGAGTGACTAAATTTTTCTTTCACTGAAAATGCAAGTGATATGGATAACACAAACATTTTAGCCTTTCTAGATCAATACTAAGTGCTTTTTCAGCTACCTTTGTTCTGGGACAGGTTGGTTATTGTCTGAATAAATGCTACTCTGCGGTCTAAACTGAAGCATAATAATGAGGACTCTTTGGGAGAGCCACTTTAGGTACTGAAGAAAGTAGCCTTGCAAAGCTCCTTCCCTAGCCTTGTGTTTTCACCACTTTTATGCAGTCTGCTGCTTGGACATACAGGCATTCTTTTGCTATGTTGGTTTTAAACTTTATTAATTTTCTGATCTTACTACATTAGTGCTAGTTCAAGGAAGGAGTGAAAAAAAGACAGTTGAAGGGGGTAGGAGACAGTCAGGAAGCAATACTCAGACCCAGTTCTTAGGAATGGTGAGAACAATACTGCTGCCAGATTGATGAAATGCACTGGTATTAATTGCTTACTGTCTCCTTAAATTTCTCTGTTTGTATTTTACAACAGCAGGAGTAAAAATTATGTGTTTTACTACTTTTGACTCTAATTTACTCATTTCTGCTGTTCTTGGTGTTCTTCAGAAAGTATAACATTGTTTTAAAAACTTCTCGACACCGGAAAAAATAATGCAGGAAAAATGCCTGTACTGTTGGAAAAAAATTATTTGTTGGCTCAATATGATAGGATTTTTCTTAAGTAAGTTCCCTGTGATGCATTCTTTCTTCAGTGTTCCAAAGCTGTCTTAAGGTAAAAATGTATGTGTAATTTTATAAGGCTTAATTGACATCCTGTGTACAGGAATTCAAATTTTATCTTGCAATTTTTCTCATATGCACCTGTATTAGTTCTTCCATCTTGTAAGTCTTTGGTTTTCAACATTTACCTGAATTTTTCCCTTCAAAATCTTTCTTTCTAGTTCTGCTGTTCTGGTACAAACAAGAATGAATGTTCAAACCCCTATTTTCAAAACTCATGCTCTGGTTAGATTCAAGATATCTATATGTCAGTCCGTGTGAATATGTATATTTTGATGTTAAAGAAATATTTTTGTGCAATTATTTCATTAAGATCCTGCTATCAACTACAGTGTTTTGTTCACATGATGCTTTCAGAGCCTTAAAAAAACAACAGAAAAATAATCTGCTTGGCAATATTTGAAAATGTGTATATATATTTTTATTGCCAGTGTTGTATACAAATAACTTGAGCAAAACCTTTTATGCTTTCCTGTAAATCAAATTACAGATTGACATAATATTTAAGGTTAGAAGACTCCAATAGAGATCATCATGTGCAACCTCTTATCTCCATGCAGGCTCAGTTAGAGAAAGTTTTTAAGGAGGTTGTCTCATTGGGTTTTGAATATCTGCAAAGGTGGAGCCTTCACAACTGTTCTGGACTACCTGTTCCAGTCTTTGATTATAAGTAAAAGAAGTTCTTAGTATTTTTAGATTAGTTTCCTTGTATTCATATCCATTAACTTTTGTCTGTTGACTGGTTGCCATTTAAATGAATTAGGCTCAGTTTTCCGCACTCCTTCCCATCAGAAATGTCTAGAAATAGATAAAAGCCCCTGAGCATTCTCCTCTGTGGGCTGAACAGTCCCAGCTCTTTCAATATCTGCTCGTATTTAATATGCTTAAACCCTTAATCACCTTTCAGACCCTTTGCTGGGTGCACTGCAGTAAGTCCATGTTTTTCTTATACTGGGGAGCTCAAAACTGTATTGAGAATTCCAGAAGGATATCACCAATGCTGTCTAAAGAGGAAGAATCACCTCCCTTACTTTCCAGTAAAACACCTGCTAATGATCTTTACCTCTTTGCTGTGAGTTCTCATGGTTGGTTCATGTTCAGCATGGTGTCTGCTAGATTGCTTGGGCTCTTTTCTGCAAAGATCTGCAGATCCTTGGCTCTCAGGCTGTAGCGTGGCACACGGTGTAATTCTTTGTGTTGATTTATGTGAGGCTGACCAGCTTGTAAATCCATGGATCCTCCTTTGTGCTGTTCTTCAATAGAGGAATTGAGTGGTGGCATTTTGTTTACTGATGTGCTTGGGACCCTGCTTTGATCTCTACACTCCTTCACGTATGACTTCAGACCAGTTTGTGTGTCTCTGCTTCAATCTCCTGTATGATCTGTTCTTGTATTTGAGTTCTGCCAGCTGCTGCTTGATCAGCCGTTTAGGTCTTCTACCACATTTGCTCATTTTCATGGTTTTTGGCATGTACTGTTCTTAGGGTTGAAGGAGGACATCCCTGACAATTAAGTTTTCCTGGACCCTTCTCTCTGTTACCATCTGCCATGTGATTCATCCAAGCAGATCCCTGAACAGGTCATAGTCTCCTCTGCTGAAGTCTGGGCTTATGACCCAGCTTTTTTCTTTCTTACCTCCTCTCAGAGTGCAGAATTCCACCATCTTTTGCTAACTGCAGCTAAGGTCGTCTCCAGCTTCTATATCCCTAATCTGTTATTCTTTGTGTGTAAGTATGGGATCCAACAGAAAGTCTTCCGCTCAACAGCTCCTTGATAATTTGTCATGAACTTGTGGTCCCCACACTTCAGAAAACCTCTGGATTGCTTGATCCATGCTATGTTGCTCCTTTAACCTGGCAAGGTTAAACTGCACAAGGAGAACCAGGTCCTGCAAATGTGAGGGGAGTTGTAGGGAGTGTTACCCGAGGAACCGTTCCACTGAGAGATTTGATTGGTAAAGGTAAGAAAAAATAGTGCCTTTTCAAAAGGGAGAAAGGGAGAATATATGGAGTAAGTTAAAAGAATAATTACTTGCTTAATTCATATTAGGAATTTATCTGATTAGATAGACAGGATTTGGGGATTTAATTTTTACCCAAATACTGTATATGAAGCAGAAGATTAGTGAATATTTTGCTAAATAGCTCAGAAAATTGCAACTAAATATTTTGCATTTCCTCATGCATTATTAACATTGCTTCTGTGAAAACATGATCATCCTCACTATTTCTTTTTGACAGCAAATTCCACAAAAAATTCTGCTAACAGATTATTAAATATTTGGAAGGAAGACTTGAGGAGGAAGGGGTCACATAGTAGAATTGTCATCAGCCATGTGATGCAAGGTTTCATTTTATGATATTCAGTCTTTTTCAGCCTTTTACCTTCAGTTACATTTTAAAAATATATTGTTGTTAGAACTGCAACTGTATTTTAATGGTATATCCTTTTTCTTTCTGAAATTTTTAGAATTGAACAGTTAAAGCATGTTAGAGACCTCGTGTTTGAGCATATTTGAGCTTTGGAAGTTGCAATGTTCTAGTTTTCTTACATTGTTCTCAAGTAGATAGTGCGCCCATAATCTTAATAATCTAAGAACAGCAAACACACAGCTGAAGTGCATTCCATTCATTCAGATAAGAGGCGTTACTTGTTCCATATGGTTGTGTCTACCAACCTGTTAGCTAAAACGTGATTAGAAGTTGAGTTGCTTTCTCTCATGCTGCCTTTGTTATGCTGATTATGAGAGTATGTTGCTCTCTAAGTCTGGGCATTTCGTTACATAGAGAGTGATTTTTCACTGCAAAATTACTGTGGCTTTTATTTGTTGTATGAAGTAGCAAAATGAAGTGGTTTGTGTGATGCTTGTTTGTGCAGAATGCAGAAAAGATCATAGCATATGCTGGTTTTGGTATATAATTATAACTGCCTTATTTCATGGATGGGCTGGATATCCCCCAATATGTGGACAACGTGAACGAGGCCTGCTTCTACTACTAAATAATAATTCTTTACTCTAATCACAGAATGAGCCAGGCTGGAAGGGACCACAGTGGGTTATCTGGTCCAATTTCGCTGCTCCAGCAGAGTCATCCTATGGCAAATGGCACATCTAAATTATTCCTGAATATCCCCAGTGAGGGAGACTTCACAACCTCTGTGTTCCAGTGCCTGGTCACTCACACAGTAAAGTTCTTCCTTGTGTTCACGTGGAACTTCCTGTGCATCAGTTTCTGCCCATTGTCTCTCTGTCCTATTGCTCAGCACCACTGAGCAGAACCTGACTTCATCCTCTTGACATCCTCTCTTCAGATACTTATGTATAATAATGAGATCTGCTCACAGTTATCTCTTCTTGAGGCTAAACAGGCCCAACTCTTTCATCCTTTCCTTATTACAGAAATGCTCCAGTCCCTTAATCATCTTTCCATCTTCTACTGGACCTGCTCCAGGAGCTTCGTGTCTCTTTTGCTGAGAGGAGTCCAGAACTGGATGCAGCCCTCCAGGTGTGTCCTCACCAGGGCTGAGTAGAGGGGCATGATCACCTCCCTTGCTCTGCTGAAAGTTCTTTTTTAAATGAACATCAGATTCCCCTGGTTTTCTTGGGCAAACTGCTGGCTCATGGACAGCTTGCTGTCCACCAGGACAGCCAGATATTCTTCTGCAGAGCTTCTTTCCAGGCCCACAGCCTGTGCTGTTGCATGGGGTTATTCCTCCTTAGGTGCCAGAACATGCATTTGTAGTAGTTCTTGAGTTTTAGAAGGTTCTTCCCTTCCCTTCTCTCCAGTCTGTTCATGTCCTTCTGAAGGGTTGCACAGCCCTCTGGAGTATTGGCCACTCCTCCCAGCTTTGTGTCATGGGTGATCTTGCTGGGGAGGCATCTGCCCCTTCATCCAAGTCACTGATGAACAAGTTCAACAATATTGGGCCCAGAACAGAACTCCGATGAGCACCAGTGGTGACAGGCCTCCGACTGAACTGTGTGCCACTGATTACAAGCCTCAGGTTCAGCCAGTTCTCAATCCACCCCACTGTTGACTCATCCAGTCCACTCTTCCTGAGTTTGCCCATGTGAACATTGTGAGAGACAGTGTCAAAAGCCGTGCTGAAGTTGAAGTGGCTGCTTCATACTGAATACTCACTGCGCTCCCCTCATCCACCCAGGTATTTGTTTCACTACAGATGGCAGTCGGGTTGGTCATCAAGCATGATTCACCTTCATTGAATCCACACTGACTACTCCTGATCACTTCTTGTGATCCATGTGGATAGAGATGGCCTCCAGAATGAGGTGCTCCAACACTTTCCCATGGATTGAGGGGAGGCTGATTGGCCAGTAGTTCCCTGGGTCCTCCTCCTTGCCCTTTTTGAAGACCAGGGTGACATTTGCTTTCTTCCAGCCTTCAGGCACCTCTCCTGATGGTCATGACCTTTCAGAGATGACCATGAGCAGCCTAGCTGTGGTGTTCTCTAGCTCTCTTAGCACTCCTGGACGCATCCCTCCAGGGCCCATGGACTTGTTGATGTCACGTTTAGCTAGGTGTTCTCTAACCCAATTCTCTTTGACTAATGGAAAGCCTTCCTTCCAACATTCCTTTACCCTGGTCTCTTGGGTCTGAGATTTCTGAGGTCTGTCCTTGTCAGTGAAACCAAGGCTGGCCCCAACTTTCCCATCACCAATAAGGCATTCTCTGTTAGTATAAGGCTGAGCAGCCAGCACGCCATTCTTTGTGGGATCCTCTACTACCTGTCTCACACAGTTGTCTCACAGTGCTTTTCCAGGAACCTCCTGGACTGTGAGTGCTTTACTGTATTCTTCTCTAGCATACCTCAGGGTAGTTGAAGACCCCCACAAGAATAAGGGCCTATACCTTTGAGGCTGCTCTAGAAGGCTTCATCCACTTCCTTGTCCTGGTCAGGTGTCCTGTAGCAAACAGCCACAGCAGTGTCGCCTGTGCTAGTCTGCTCTTTTATCTTAACCCATAAGCTCTCAACTCACTCATCGTCCATCCTAAGACAGAACTGAACGCATTCCATGTGTTGTCTCACATAGAGGGCAATTTCACCACAGTACCTTCCTGGTCTGTGTCTCCTAAACAGCGTGCAGTCCATCATGACAACACTCCAGTCAGGAGCTCTCCTATCACATCACTGTAATCTCATTGAGACCAAAGCCCTTTGATCTCAATTGCACACCTGTCTCTTATTTTTCCAGTTTGTTTCCCATACTGCTTGCATTGCTTTACAGCACTTTCTATAAAATATTTGATCATGTTAATATCCTTTTGGGGTGAAAAGGGACACCCTCTCATCCTGTGTTGTGGTTATGGCTTTGGATTCTTGTACTCGCTGATGGTATCTTCTCTTAAGCCTCCTTTTGCTGCTTTGGTGATGGCTATAGGTTTCCTTTCTCACACCTCATGTCTGTCAAGCCTGGCTGTGTCCCTCTTCAAATCTAGTTTAAAGCTTTTTCAGTGAACCCTGCTGACTCCTTTGCTAAAGTCTGAGCTAATGTCATACTCCCCTGTGTCAAGTCACTTCCTATCTAATCTCAATTTTTCTCATCTATTTCAGTCATTGAGAATGATCACTATGTGTGGGAAGAAAAACAGACTTTACAGGAAAATGGACCCGAATGTCTGAGCTGCAATAACGATTTTTTTGACTTGAAAATTATACTTTTACACATTGCTGGTTTAACTGCGCTGACCAGCTGAGTGATCCGAATATTAAAACTAAAAATAAAACAAAAGTTACCTCCTTCAAAAGAAGGGGAAGAAAGGGGCCATTTTTGCAATTTTTTTGTCAAGTATTTCTAAGTTGATGCCCTTGACTTTATTTGATGAAACCCCTGGGAGTGAACTTTTTGGGTTTGCATTGTGTGTTTGTTTTCTTTTCCCCAGAGTCTTCTGCAGGTTTCAGGCCTTTCTTACACTTAATTCATTGTCTCAGAGGTTAGGTCAACATCTAGGGATAGTTCAGAGACTGGATTTTACCTTTTCTTAGGTCAAAAAGGTACCAGGTACTTAATAGCTTCAATGGGTTTTTACAGGCATTGCAGAGCTCTCCTTGGGATTTTCCTAAATTAAATTATCTCTCGTGTGTTTCCGTGTTGGAACTGTGTTGTTTAGGGCTTCTATTCAGAAATGTACTCAACAGGATTCATAACTTTGGCTTACCTTTCATACCTTGTACATTGCCGTGTTTTTTGTGATAGTGGACATGGTTTATGATAGCTCAGGTTGAAATGTAGCTCTGGAGAATCTTGGAGGTTGAGCCTATGCTTTCTGCCAAAATGGTAATGATGGATGCACTGTTGATTTGTATACCTTCAGAAAGTGTTGCTGTGGGAATCAGGAGATGACAAGTTCAATCCTTAACTCACCACCACATACGCTCTGTGGCCCCTCTCTGCCTCACTTCCTTTTGATAAAGTGGAAATGACAGATTTACTGAATGGCAAATACAGATAAAACTGAGTGTTTCTTTCTTCTTCCTCAAGGTTTTGTCAGAATGTACAAATAGCTGTGATGAAAAAAAAGTGAGGAAAGGAAACTAGATTGGTGGAGGTGAAAAATCACACCAAGAGAGACTGAGGAAATCTGTGAACCTATGCCTTAGGTGAGGATGTTTTGTCAAAACTGACATTTGCCAACATGATACTTCTTTCGGGATAAATACAAATATGAATTTACCCAGTACTTGCTTAGGAACATTTCTTTAAAGCAGGCGTTATTGGCTGTAGATAGACCCAGAACTGATAGGAGCATGAAGAAATGCTTTTCGTTTCTTATATGCTGAAAACTGTGTATGAGAATTTCTTGTACTCTTTGTATTCTTCTAGAGGCAGCAAGGATTTCAGTGAAACTTTCTAATTGTGTATACTAAGGCTGATTTAGTCTCCTCCTTGGGCTTGATCCTTCTCACCCCCATTTTTTAATCTCAGACAATTTTTTATTTAACCTTTGAAGAAACACTACTTAAAACAATACAAAATCATTTTTGTGTGAGAGAGGTCATTTTCAGAGTCTGCGATCATATCAATAGCTATAATTGCATTTTAATCAGAAAAAGATCAAATATTGAATCCTTTTTCTTGCCAGAATTACTTCAGCCTCTGATTAGCCTATTATTTTCTGTGACCAGCTGTCACTTCCAGCACTTTTGCCTAAGAGTATAAACAGACTCCACAGATTTTTATGGTGGGGCTTTTTTGGTTTGGGTTTGTTTGGTTTTTTATGAGAGAAATAAAACTTCAGTGTGTACTTGCATTCAGGACTCTTTATTAAGGGAATTGATGTCCAAATCCATTTTTCTCCAAGTCAAAAAGTCCTTGAACTTGTTCAAGAAAGATGCCATAACTCGTTGGCATCAAAAGTTAGACAACAAAACAGCTTCCTGGATCTGTTCATTTATAGGACCTGTGTCTGTACTCTATAAGGAACAGGCAGCTTACTTTGTAATTTTTTTAATTTGTTAACAGTAAATGCTTTCTTATAAATCTAGATAACTGACTGCAATGGCAAATGACTTTTGGCTTAATGATTTGATGCTGGGATCAAGTGTATTTTTGTCTTTGGTAGGCTTCCCAGAGTACATTCCCTCTGTCTACTGAGACCTAAGGTTTTTGAAGGTGTTTGTGGCCCAGCTTGTGAGGAAAGCATAGAGACCAATACCTAGCCTGTGATTTAGTTCTCCAACTTATGCTTTATTTACATTATTGCTTTTTTAAAGATATTTTGGATTGTTTTAGAACATCCCCTGTCACAGTGATGAAATACTGAGCCCTTATAACAGTGTCATTCTCTTGAAAATTTTGGGAGGTTGACTTCAGCTTGTGCATGATTGGTTGCAGAGGATCTCACATTTTAAGTGAAGAAAGGAAATACCCTACTACCGAGTAAAATTTGGAGTACAGCTTTTACAGTCTTACTAAAAAGGACAATTGAGATTTGAGAAATACATAGGATAATTGCTTTCAAATAAATTATTGTAAATTTCCTGAGTTTGTGAAAATTTTTTGTGTTGTTAAAAGCAGTGTGAAAACATATTTTTATGTCAGCTATTTTGGACTGTACTTTTCTCTGTATTGAGATTAATGTTGAGAAAAACGGTAAGGCATTTTTGTTATCGCCAATTTATTTTATTTCAGACTGTATTATCATTTGGTGAAAGCCCTATTGATTAGCCTTCATAGCTTTACAGAGCTTTTCTTGTAAGCACTTAAAAGTTTGAGTTGTCTCCATCCCATAGGACAGAAAGAAAGCTGTTAGTACCGTGAAATTCTTCTTCTGTATGTTTCCAACAGCTTGAAGCCTCCTCTTGGAATGCAGAATATTAGCACATTAATGTTATTAACCCCTTTAGTGCAAAATGGTTTTGGAAGCAAAAATATTTTTGTATCTTCAAAGTCTAGATTGTTTCTTCTATGTCAGTACAGTTTCTTAAAGGTGAAAAATGTGTTGCTGTGCAACAAACAGATGCTGCTCTAACAATGCAGTACATTATGTACAAAAATGATCTTGGTTTTAATCATAGATGCTGATTTAATGAGAGAAGACTATCTTACATCAAAAATGGATTTAGGGTGTGATTTTGTTTTCTCTATGTTTTCTCTACATAATTAATAGGAATATGGTACCTTATATATTCTCTTTTAAATTTGAAAATGTACTTTGGTTTTATGCCATTTTATACTCCTGTTTTCTAATTCTGCCTTGTACAATACTCTTTTTTAAATTCCTTTTTTTGTGATATGAACACAAGGGCATTAGTAAATCTTGTATCTTTAGTGTATTTCCTAAGAAAGTATTGCCTTTTTACAGAATCATTATGTTTACCTTTAATCCTTTCATTTTGCGCACATCTCCTTTTTCATTTATTTTCTAAATGTTTCCTTTTCGGTGTTTTCATCCTGCATTTGCCATCTTACGTGTGGGACATATAAGATGTTTGTCTGTAAGTAATGTCAGTTTATGGATCAGAAAAACAATGCTCATCAATATCTTCAGACACTATCAGTACTTTATATCTTGAGAACACGCCTGACCCCCTGGGAGCATTTCATTGTTGATATCTCGTCAGTTTAGCTTTCACTTTATTCTGCAGATATTTTGTAACTTTACTCTAGTTGCTAGCTCTAATCCCTTCTATCACCAATACAGATTTTGATTGACAATTTTACTTTTAGATAAAGTCAGATAATACTATACTTGGGGGGGAGAAAGTCTTCATATTGTGTTTTTAATTCCACTGAACCCAGCAGAGTTAAATGTAGTTTGGATGCACAGGGAAGAATTAATGATTGGAAGATACAGAGTTGGTAAATTATTTATTCTGGCCCTGAGGAAGCTGAAAAGCTGAGTGAAAGACTAATAAATCATTTGTGGTAGTGCTGGTTGTCACTTCCAATTATTTTAGACGGTTTTGTGATAAACTGCAGCACCTGCTAGATATCCCTGCACCATCCCTTGATGCTTGCAGTGCAGCTTGTTCAGTCGATTATCAAAGGCAAATTTGTCTAAAGTTTCCTCAGGTTGGAAAGAGAATTACTTTTCTCAGTCACCCCTTCCCCCATTTGTTAAGTTCCTTTTTCATTGCATGCATGTAATAGGCAAAATCAATGATATATGTAGAATTTTATTGACATAATGTACATTCAGGTATGGTTGATTAAACCACTGAGGAACAGGATGAGGGGTGATGTGTCTGTGAGTGTAAATGTACCTTTGAAAAGCTTGCTTGCTTTCATCTTTCTGAATAGCAGTTGTTTCTAAGGTATGAAAACTAGTCCTCTGTTTTTCTTGTCCTCTAATTTTGAGGATTGTGTTGCAGCTGGTGCTGAAGTTACAGAGAAGACGAACTTGAATATCAGTTGACTTTGTCACTTGTTAAACTTTTCTGCCCTTTTATCCAAAAGATCTTAGTTTAAAATCGTGATTACATGTACAGATCATACACGATCTCTATGCATGCAACATTTGCATTAATAGATTAGGGCAGAGAAAAGTAGTTGAAGGACTGGAGAAAAGATTTAGGAAGAACACTGGAGTGATTTTTAAAAAGGGAAAGAAGCAAACTGTTGGAAAGATTAAGGCTGTTGTTACAGAAAAACTGGATGTGAGATAAAAGGTGAAGAAATAAAGAACTGAGATGGGTTAGTGGAAGGCAGCTCTGAGAATAACACTGTTAGTCATCATCTCATATAGCTGCAGTCTGGACACCCTTTTCTCTGAGACAGAAGAACCAGGCCTACCCTGAAAATACTTGTCTTTCCAAACTGAGGAAGTGATAAAATATAATGCCATTCTATCTGCATTGCTTGCAAGATTCTAGATTGTCATCTCAGAAAAGAAAAAAAGAGTTTCCAAAAGTTGAGCTCAAAGTTTACATTGTGTGCTGTCTGAAGGATGGGGAGGAGGGAGCTCCTGATTGTTCAAGCGCTTAACACGTTCTATTTCTGCTCATCTTGGGGAAAGAACTGCAAAGGTTTAAAATTGCATTTATATTAAAATAAACTAAGTGCAAAGTAGGCAGCTTAAAGCTGTTGAGATTCTCTTTCATATCTCTGTTACTGGTGAACTAATGCATCTTAACACATAGTGCTGAAGGACTTGCTTGTAGATGTTGAATGCTGTAACTTTTCAGTTACACGGTAAGTTTTCAGTATCTTCTCAATTATCTTCCTAACCTCATCCACCCATATAACACTGACTTCTGAATATTCAGGGTCAGTACAACCTACAGCTCCAATCCTTGCAAGGTGAACAATTCAAGTTTTTAATACTGATTTCTGTTTTTCTGTTACTGGGTCCCAGCTTAGAATTTCAAGTGAAATCTTTGTCACAGGAAGTGATGGTATTTTAACACAGATAGTTAGTTCAAGAAAAATCAGAGAAGTGACTGACTAAAATCAAAATTAAAAAGGCTTTGTTTTCTTATTTTAAATCTTGTTCAGACAGACTTGTTTTTTTTCAGACTTGTTCCTTCTGTAGGTCAGGAAGGAATCAGATGAAAAATTCAAGCGCAGCTACCTTGTTTCCCTACATGACTTCAATACAGAGAGAGATCTGCAGAATTTCAGCTCTAGATCTGTGAACTTTAGGAAAGCTCCATGAATACATTGGTTTAAATTTCAGCAAGTAGAATCTAGGTGCCAGAAAAACACTCAAAGCTCTGTCAAGGGGTACTTGCTGTCTGTGGGGGCAGGACTTTTTGCTTTTTCCTGGGGAAGGTTATTTTATTGTATCAGTGTCTGTTATTTGCAGCCAGTGATGACAGTATAGAAATGCAGGCTGTAGGAGCAGATTTATATTATTATAATCGTGTTATTTTTTGAGAATATTTCTATAAGCATAGTATATTTGATAGTAACAGAAAAATCAGTGGAATTATTCTTGCAGCTTGAATCAGCCATTTATTCATGATTTGAACCTAAAGACTTACATGGACACTGATCATCAATTTTTTACTTTCTTAATGTTCACAAGGAAAGGTTGTGTCTGTAGTAAATTTGGCTTTCAAAAAATATATTTTTACTGTAGTAGTTTTGTATTTATTTATTGCTAAACACAACTAGTACATTTCTGCATTTTAAAGTAGTTACATTTACAAAAATATATACATATTGTTTACATGAACAAAATTAATGTTTTTTAAATTTTGCATGAAAATGAAAACCCAGTTAATTTATTTGTAGGACATTTCAAATTCCTGTTCAGTTCACACTGAGTTAAGTGCACAAAGATAGTGATATGTTGGGTTTTTAACATGCATGTTAAATGGGTAGGACAAAAAATGCATTTTGAAATGAAAATGGATTTCTTTAATGAGATATTTATAATAAATTGAACTGGTAACTCTTCTTTTAAAAAGTTGAATTTTATTGTCAGAAAATATTTTTTATTCTGTTTTAAACTAGACCAAGTCTTTCTGCTTCACCCCTTGTTTTACAGCATTTAAAGTTGTTGAACTGTCCCATCCAAAACCTTGAAAAAATCAGATGGGTTTTTTAGAATCCATATGAGACATTGTCACAGTCTATAAATGCTGAATAATAAATAATAATATTGAGCAGAATATTTCCAGGCTTTTCCCTGTTTTTTACTTAAACCTTTAGCAGTGAGGCATATGACAACCAGAATGACTCAGACCACACACACTTCTAGTATCCTTTGTCCAGCCTGTCGAAGAAAAGATTCTTAGAAGGTTTGCTTAGGAGTCTGTGACAATATTTCCCACATACACTTCTCTGCCTTTTGGAGATCAGGAGGCTTTTGCCGAGGAGAATCAGCAATGGTGGCTTTTTACCTATCAACCTGAAGCTGTATTGTTTAGGGCTTGTGAGTTTTTTGTATGTTATTTTTTTGGTGGTGGTGTTGTTCATCCCCCATTTTTTCTCCCCTCCAAAAATTAGGTCACTTTTTGATCCTCTGTAAAATTTCAATGTCCCACAGCAAACAGTTCTGTGGCTTGACTTTTAACTAGGTACTAGAAGAAATAGCTCCCTTTGTTTGTTTTGCAAGTGCCACTTTGTAACTACATTCAGTTACTAAGCCCATTCTCTAATTTTATTCCCTAAAATGGAAAAACAAACTAGTGGGGAAGAACATCAGCCAGGCTGAAAGCAAAAAAAAAAAAAAAAAGAGAAAGGAAGAATGTATCAGCTTTGTAAGTGGGGGAAGGCAACTCAGGACTACAACAGTGTTGTGAGGGTATGAGGGAAGAAAACAAGAAGACTCAAAGCCCAACTAGAACTTAATCTGACCACTGCTGTAAAAACAACAAGTTTCTATAAATACATTAGCAACAAAACGAGAATCTAGGACAATCTCCATCCTTTATTGGATGAGGAGGAAATATAGTGACAAAGAAGAAGGAAAAGGCTGAGGTGTCTTCTTTGCTTCAGTATTTAGAATAAAGACCTGCTGTTCTCCAAGTACCCAATCTTCTAAGCTGGAAGACAGGAATAGGGACCAAAATGAAGTTTCCACACTCCCAGGGGAAGTGTTCGGTGACCTGCTACACCACTCAGAAACACACAAGTATATGGAGATGGGTGGGATCCACCCAAGGGTAGTGAGGGAGCTGGCTGAAAAGTTCATGAAGTGCTTTAAAGCATTTACCAGAAGCTTTGGCTCACTGGGAGTGTCCCAGTTGACTGCAACTTTGCCAGCTGACAAAGTGAAGCCTGTCTATAAGAAGGGTCAAAAGGATGATCTGGGGAACTAAAGGCTTGACCTCAGTGCTGGGTGAGATCATGGAACAGATCATCCTAAGTGCCTGGCTTGTACAGGACAACTGCATGATGAGGCCCAGCCAGCATGGGTTTGTGAAAGGCAGGTTCCTGTTTATCTAACCCGATGGTCTGTGACATGGTGATCCATGGATCACCACTGGATGATTGAAAGGTTGTGAATGTTTTTTACCTGGACACAAGTCACGGCTTTGCCACTGTTTCCATAGTGTTCTCCTGGAGAAACTGGCTGCTCATAGCTTGGATGGATGGATGGATGGATGGATGGATGGATGGATGGATGAGCCATCCATCCAGAAAGTGGTGGTGAATAGAGTTGCATCCAGCTGGCAGCCAGTAACAAGTGGTGTTCTCCAGTCATTTTGCAGATGTTGGGGGAGAATGCTGGAGGGTAGGAAGCCTCTGTAGGGACATCTGGACAAGCTCAATGGATGGGCCAAGGCCAATGGTCTGAGTTCAACAGGGCCAAGTGCCAGGTTCTGTCCCTGAGTCACATCATCCCCAGGCAGTGCTACAGGCTGAGGCAGGGTGGCTGGAAAGCTGCCCAGTAGAAAAGGACCTGGGGATGCTGGTTTACAGCAGCTGAACATGAGCCAGTGTGTGCCCTGGTGGCCAAAAAGGCCACTGGCAGCCTGGCCTGTATCAGGAGTAGTGTGGCCAGCAGGAGCAGGGCAGTGATTGTTCTCCTCTACTGGGCACTGATGAGGGCACATCTTGAGTCCTGTGTCCAGTTCTGGCCCCAGGAGTGCAAGAAAGACACCGAGGTGCTGGAGCATGTCTGTGTGCTAGAGTAGGGCAATGAAGTTGGTCTGGAGCACAAATCTGATGAGCAGCAGAAGGAGCTGGGGTTATTTAGCTTTGAGAAAAGGCCTTGTGAGTTTATTGCTTTCTACAACTACCTGAAAGGATGGTTGTATCCAGGTGGAGGTCTCTCACTTCTCCCAGGGAACAAGCACTAGGACAAGAGGGAATGGCCTTGATGATCTTAAAGATATTTTCCAACCTAAATATTTCTAGGATTCTATTATTCTGACTCCTTAGGATTGCTCTTTAATCATCTTACATGCTTGTACAGAAAAAAAAGTGACATAAAAGAGCTTTCCTCCAACAAATAAGTAGTAATCTGTCTTTGTGTACTGCACAGTAGAATAATGTCATTAAGGTAATCTGCGTACTTAAGGCAGTGTAAAGAACAGTATCCCTATTTTTCTTAAAAAATGATGAGTGTCAATTCCAAATTGCTGATGAAAATGTTGATTTGTTGAATCAAACTACATAAAGTGATTAAAATATTGATTTAATGACCGTTGTATCACTTCTGTAAATATTTATGTAGTGCACTTTCTTCTCTAATAAAATTAGTTTAGGAAGTATTCCCCAATATTCAATCCTTTTTTTCTTTGCTGTTGAAAATAGTGATAAATTTTAGAGCTACTAAGCCTCACATCCTTTACAGGGCATTTACTGGAAACTATTTTAAGAGCTGTGAGAGGAGTATAGGTGGAAAAAAATTCCAAAGATTGCTAGCCTTGATTCAAGCATGGGAGTTCATACATACCTAATATACTGAAATTCTTTGTTATGTTTCTGCCTTAAGATTTAGGAAGACTGCTGTGTATACAGTGCAATCAGCTGTTCAAAGCAATTTTGTCTAACAAGCTACAGAACACAGAAAATAGAACTGAGGAAAAAAAAAGGATACAACCTTTTATCTTCAACATTAGACCAGTTTTCAAATCCATCGTCTCTGTCATTTAAGGCAGGTATCCAGAAAGCACAGTAAAGGTATTTGCCAATGAGCAGTTGTTCATGTGTGAAGATGATTGTCAGCTTTTTAGTGTTTGCTTCTTCTGGAGCAACACTGAGAAGTACATGTTATAAAAAGAGGGGTAAAGCTCTGTTAGTAACAGCATGGGAGCTGTTGGCAGACAAATCTAGTACTGAGGTACAGTAGGGGGGATCTTGCCTCTCTGCTGAGGTCCAATGATCTCATCACCCATTGTAGTGTTTGGTGATGAAGCTTCAGCTGTGCTGTGTTCTATCAGTCTGCTTCAAGGAAATAAGTATTAACAAAAGAGAATCTTGTTTTGTGCTAAGTGTTTAAAAATGTTTTGATGTGTAGGAGAGCAAGAGCAAGAAAAGGACTTTGGACTTACAGTTGATTGTGGTGGTTGCTCCTGGTAGGAATGTTTGTTTTGAGTTCTTGGACCAACCTCCAAGAAAGTTTTGTCCTTCGTGTGAAAGACTTTTTTCTTTCTGATCACAGTAAATTTTCTTCCCCATGGAACTCTGGGTAGTTATTTAACCAAAGTCAAGCAAGTACACAGAAGAGAGAGCTCAAACCCACAATTTTATGCCTTGATCCTGAAATATGCTGCAGCTGAGTGATGATGAAGATATGAATAATTGAGTAACTTTTAGTCATTGCTAGAATGGAGTAGAGTTTTCCAGCTAACAGAAGTGGTGATAAGTGTTTTTTCTGCAGATGCTGCCAAATACCAGGTTAGCATCAACAAAGAATATAAGTGTTGCTAAGCTACAGAGTAGATTGGTGAACTGTGAACATTATTTAAATTATATTTTCAGTTGTTGAGTTTTTTTGACCATCTCTTATCCATCTCTTCACCGGATTACATTAGCCAGATGTTTGTCCATGAGGTGGCTTTGTCCAGCTACTTCAAGGTTGTGGCAGAACAGGCATTTAGAGTGGTGCATTGGAACCTTGCTGATCCTATGCCTGTGTCACTTAGCAAGTCTCAAAACAGCTGCATATAGCTCTTGAGAAGGTGCAGAAAAAGAAATGATACTTCAGAAATTTCACAGGCAAAGAACTGGTGGGAATTGTTCAGAGTTTTCTGCCAGAATTATGCAGATCATTCTACTTCAGTAACCAGACCTTGTGTCACATCTTTTAAAGGTGAGAGTTCATCATAGGTCCACAGCTGTTGAGATACACAGAAGAGTGAAAGTGTTTTTGCTTTTTACAAAGATAATTCAGACATGCTGCTAAGTGCTTTCAGTCCCTTTCTTGATTTGAAATTAAATACACTTATATTTGGCCTATGTCAAGTAATTTCATTACTTGCTTGGGTACAGGTTGTGTGATACTGGGAAGTTAACTTCTTCTGGTTGTGTTTGCTCAGTGTTAGATTGCTGAGTGTTTGAAGGAAGAAGGAAAGATTCTTCCGTTGCTGCACTATTTATGTCCAGAGATATGGAAGTTTATGACTCTGTGATGAGAGTCAGAGATGATGAATTCTATTTGGAAATCTTTACACTGCAGCCCAGACAGACCTTCATAAAAAAACATACTGAAGATTGAAAGCATAGGTGATTACTACTTGTGAGAATGAGCAAAATAGTTCCATTATTGTTGCAAAAACCTTATATATGTGGCTGGTCTCAGTTAGGCTTTATGTGCTCAGCATTGAGAAGGATAATTCTTCGAGTAACCTTTTGAGACCTGTGCATCATACTGTGTCACTCTAGTTATCTGATGACCAGGATCTGTGCTGTTGGAAGGAATCCCTAGGCTTGTGGTGTGTCCCCAGACAGGGATTTGAGACGTATGTTTTAGTTACAATCTTTACTTTCTGTCAGTTAACTTTTGGATGCTATTTTATTCGTTGATCTTTCAGAAAACCTGTTAACTAAGAGGGAAGCTGCCTGTTGTGATGGCCCACTATGTTCATGTGTGGAGCTGAAATGCAGTGGTCATTTCACTGTGGTTTCATCACTGCTGAAGTTTGTGGACACCCTTGGCCCTTTTTGGTGTAGCCAGCAGCCTTGGACACTCTTGTTGACCAGTGCCTTAAAAAGCCAATGTTCTGTCAATGGCACTGATCAGGTTGCATTGATCTTAATTTTGATATTTTGCTTCTATACTTAAATTTCAGCTAGTCTTTCCTGTTTTCAAATGCCTCTTAAAGGCCTCCATCCTGCTGCATGGTGTTGGCAATAGTTCTCTTGTGCGCTGTTTGCAGAAATAACAACAGAGTCAGACTAAGGACAAAGTTGTATTGTTGCTCCAGATTGTTAATTTTTCTCTCTAAAGATTAAGAAGATTAAATTTCAGATGTGGACATTATTGGATAGTATTTAAACACTAATTAAAGGTACTAAATATAAAATTGTGACTCTTGCTGTTCTCTTTGGAAGCTGGAATTTGCTTCATTGCAGAACAGTATAGGCTGCTAACTGAACAGTGGCTGCAGTTATTTCTCAACTTTGCTCTTACCTAGATATTGTCATTGTAGATATTTTCAGACTTAGCAGTTTACTGTTTGACAGTAGAAATCAGGCTGATTAATGTAACTGGGAACTGGAAAAATAGAAATATGCTCTTTAACCAAGATGTTCTTGATGAAAACGTGTGTAATGAGATGTGATTTTTTATGAGTCTGTATTGCTCTGTATCCACTGTGAATTTATTTGGGGAGAAAGAGATGTGAGATGTGGGCATTTGATTTCCAACTTCTTGCTTATTTCTGTGGTGCACTATTTATTTAAATGGTAAAATAGTAAATTTAAGGCCATGTGGCATATTTTTTTCTATCTTTAACATGTTTTTTACTTTGTGTCAGCTACCATTTACTGAATTATGTTTGAAAGGATGCTTTTCTTTTGTAAACTTGGGTTGAAGCTTGATTTTTCCTTAAATCTAGGAAAACCCCATTACACTGAATATTTGTCTGAAGAATCAGGCTTTCACTTTTAGCCATTAAGTCTCACAGGTAATTCTGTTCTTATTTTGACTAAAGATGGGTCACTTCAGTGCAGTTCTTCAGCATGCCGTGTTGGGAGGATGCTTTATTTCATAACAAGAACTCTGGAAATTGGGAATGCAGACATCAGGGCAATTTGAAATCAGTCTTGAATTTTGCTCTCTGCAATTCTCAGCCTGCTGATATTTTGAGTATTGCAGCTATTTGAACATTTGTGACTTCTAATGCTACATTCATGCAATGGGAGAGGTGATAGGAAATTGTTGTGTCTGCATAGTATTTGTGATTGATATTACCATAATAAGAAGAATGACAGTTTTCATCCTGACTACAAAAGACAAGTTTGTGAGTACTTAAAAAGTCTGTTTTAAAGTTGTGTGAAGCACTTGGTTTTTCTCTTCAAAATAGCTGTATTTTGAAGAGAAAGAGTTTTACATTGCCTAACTTTTGAGCCTGACATTGGTGACTCTGCTAATTGTAATAGAGCTGTGGAACTGTTTCATTCCAGATGGAACTTTAATCTGGCTTCTGATTGAGCTGAGTGTCCTTGTAGAGTCTCTTAGCATCTGCTTTGGAAATGTATATAACATTATTCAAAATTTGTACCAAATTAAACCACCCTAAGGCTATAATTCAATTTTTCTTTATTGAGAAATGTATTGTCAACAACTTTATGCCATAGAGTAAAATCTGTGCTAGATCTATTATTTTTTTGGCTATTAACTGGTCATTTAGATTGTTGTGATTGAATTTCCAGGTTCTTCAAGTTTACGTTATCAATTGTAAGCTTACACTAAGGAGTCAACAAAAAAGGCACATGTGGTCTCCTGTTGTTTTTTCATTTATGGTTTTTTTTTCCCCTAAAAGTAGATGAGCTTGAATTGACGCTTTCTAGCATAAATGATTGGATTATATTTTTATTTATCAAACAGTAATGTTTTAATAATTCTGTATAAATTCTGTGGATAAAGCTTGAGTTACCTGTTTTGGTATTTGGATTGTAAAATCAAAAAGAATGCATGAAATATATTGAAATACACCATCACATCAATTTAATTCTGTATCTTACTTTAGTTTCTCCTATATCTCTAACAGTTAGTGATTGTGACTTTTCTTATTTCTCACTTTTCTGAAGTCTGCTGTATTTAATTATAATTTTTATTAGAAAATCTTCTTGAGCTCAGTATAGCTGCTGTTTTGAATACCAGTTCTGTTACTAAAGATGGTCAGATTAGCAAAGCAAGTTGATGCATTTTTTCAGTTAAGACATGATTTGTGAAGTAGTCCCTAACTGGTTATGAGGAGTCTCTAACGAAGTTATGAAAGCTGTATATGTTGATGGTAATGTTCAGTAGATACTCTTCTTATTTCAGTTTTGGGCATGAACAAAATTTAAAACCACAGAACTATGAATTGAAATTGTGGTAAGCCAACTACCAGTGTTGCTGACTTTTGTTTGTTCACTTTTTTCTTCTTTCATTGCTGAGTGGAAGAGCTGTATGCACTTAGCCAAGTTCAGTCCAGTAAATAGGTAGAGCAATGTGTCAAGTCCCTTTATAATCTACTTTTCCTATTACAACTGTGCTATACAACAGAAACCAAAGTAGAACTTCCTATGTACGAGTGCCGTTCTCTCCATTTCCAGCAGACTGACTTGCCCAGCTTTCTGGAGAATGGGTGTCATGGTCTACCATCAGGAGTGGAATCTAAGCCCTTGTTCACTGGCATCATGCCCACTCCCGCTTCATGCAGTGTTAAATGTCTCCACCCTCCTCCATTAAGTTCTTTTGCAAGTCTCTCTGCATTTATTTGGATTTGTGTTGAAGAAAAAACAGAAGTTATTTATTTTATATTCCAGATGCTTCTGGTATTTGATTTAAAAACAATTAAATTGCTATGAGAACAGAATTTCAGCTCCACAAAATGGGTTAGCCATTCAACTGGTGTAAAAGGAAATCACTTCCCTAACATATCTTCCTTTGGACATATTAGCTGCCTTACTCCATCTTTCTTCATGCTCCATCTTATGCTTGGAGAAGTTTAGACAGGTTTATGTTTCCAAGCTCTTTGTCAGTGAACAGAAGAGGTTTCACACAAGTTACTTTGTGGCAGAAGCCTTTCTTCTGGAGGAAGGCAGGTACTGGGCCAGAATGGGATATCTGTCTCCTGTCAGACAGACTTAAATCAGAATTAAACTGTCATGCATTTATTAGAGTGTACAGAAATGGCAAAATTTTTGTGGTTTCTTTCCTTAATTTCAAGCATTCTCATTTATGTGTTACAAGAGAAAATAGTCATGAAGTGAGAGTACACATGAGATAGAGACAGTTGCCAAATCCATCTCTCTGGTATCTTAATGCCGTCAGCTTGTACTGAAGTCTGAAAATACATGACCAAGTCACTCATTAATTTCTTTAGAGTGGTTGAAGAGTAAATATGATCGTTCAGACTGTCTTTTCCAGCACGATGTTGGAAAGATCCCAAAACTAACACAATATCAAGGAAATGGAATGCAATAATAATATTCTGCCTTTTCTTCCACCATCTTTCTTCTAATATTTTATATTTCAGTACCTCTTGGCAATTTGCTTTTTCAAGTTTTTTTTCATATCAAAAACAAGTAAAAAAAAAACAAAACAAAAAACCCTCTTTCATTTACTTAACCAGATTATTCCATCCATGATGCTTACAAAATCCCATCATTGCTTTGTGACTTAACTGTTCACTTGGTGAGCTTCAAACCTCTGTTACTTTTTTATATGCAGAAAATTGTTGTAATCTAGGAAATTTTACTTTGCAGGTGTATATCTAATTTTGAAAAGACTAAGTACAAATTAGGTCTTGCTTTTAGTCACAAATAAAAAGGCAATATTCTAAGGTTTTTTTAAAGCACCCAATGACAATTTTCAGTCTCCATGGAATAAGAATTTTATGATGGTTCTTTTCATTTATTGTCATCTGATGACATGGAATTAAAGAATAAAGCATGGAGAAAAACGGACCACGAAAAACATGGTTTGTGGGAACATGACCTACTTTCACTAAGTTACTATTTCCCTCTTCTTTCTCTTATATGAAGTTTTTTTTTGTAGGTCACACATACTGTCAAATACCTAGTATGATCCCCAGATTAGTAGTGTTGCCATTCAGCTGGTCAGCTGCAGAGGTGAAGCTAATTTAACATCTGTGTGATGGTTGTACCAAAAAGAGTTGCAGATTGATGTATACAGTGTATTTATTTTGTTGTTTGAGAATCATTAAATTACTATTTGGCATAGTTAAAATTATTTATAAAAGTGTGAAAAATAATAGGCTGTTTCTTGTGAGTTTTTAGCCATTGATTATTAGTAAGTATAATTTATCCTCACTAAATTGAAATTAAATTACATAAATAAATATCTCAGATAAATGTAGATGTGCTTCAATTAAATTGTTAAAATCCAAAAGAAAAGGGGTTAAATAAAGTGGAAATATTTAATTCATAGATATCTGGATTTTTGTTTGACCTGTGTTTGTTAAAGGCAGATATGTTTGTCATTCTGATGAAGATGCATTTCTTCTTACCTTGCTGTTGACAGAATCTCACCTACTTTTCCCATTTATTATGATAATAGTCTACCACATGTCATATGTCACAGCCTAGTGAAGTTGTCTCTGCCTATTACCACTTACGTATAATGTGCATTCTAGGTTTTCTTTCCTTAATTTAGAAAATTTTATATGCTCTTTGACATCCCCTGTTTTATTAGTAGAAGAATAGAGGCAAACTATTTAAAATACTTGAAAGCAAGTTTAGAAAAAATAGGCTATTTTATTCCCATTTTAAATAACATTATGTTAAAAGTCTGCCTTTGTATGGATGGATAACCTGAATCTTATACAAATGGTCATACATTTTAAAACTCCAGTAAGTTATGCTGTGCAACTTTTTTTGAAAATTGCTTGTTTCCGTGGGCAGATACATAGGTAAGTTCAAATAAGAAAGGCTGAAAATACAAATTACTGTATGTTATGGATGCAGCTAGTGATAAGAGCATCAGAAATCACATCTCTTCAGCTAAAACATAAACTGGACAATGATCTTTCTCAAAAGAGTTATAATCTACAGGACAGGATAATCTCTTACATGTATGTACAGATAGGAGAGGAGTCCAAAACAGTTTTAGCACAGATATAGCAAGCTGCCTTTTGGTTGAAGGTGTAGCATTGTAAATCCCTGTGAGTTAAAGCCCTATGGAATTCACACCATGCTTGTGATGGTGGGAACCTCATGTTGCAGAGGAAGTGGAGCTACCTGTGAAAGCACAGCTGGACTGGGGAATGAGCACTTTTCAATCACATTGGAAAATTTTACTTCCATTCTGTGCTTAGAAGGTTCATATCTTGAAAAATGTGTGTTTTGAGCTCTGTTCATTTTGCATTATGTATCAGCAAAGAAGATCACACTGACTTTTCATTCTTATGTTTTGTTTTTATGTTTGGCTGCTTTTTTCCTGTTAAAAAAAGCCCCTTAGATTTATGGATTTTTTTGCTTGCATGCTAGAACCTACAGGATTCCATTTAAGATATTCTTTTTCTTTCAAAATCAATATTCAGAAGTTTAAAGGCTTTTTTATTTTTTTTGTCCAGAACAACAAGAACATGCTACAATCAACAATATAATGTAGTTTGTTTTCTTACATTTTACTGTGGAATTGTTGATACATAAGGGTAACTATTGCACAAAAATGCTTTTGTTCTTTTACAGTAATATTTTAGATGAAAGAATGAGTTCTTCTCTGTACATTCCTGAACGGATCATTGCATTCCTTAAAGCTGCATTATATAATGTAATATAGATGAATATGACAAAAGTCAACATAGGAAGCTTATGCTTAAAGTAGGAGAAATCAATATGAAGCCTGACATTTTTATTTTATATTTGCAATATCTGTGCAACCAGAATTGACCAAGGCTCAGAATATTTGTAATTAGACCACCTTGAAAAAAAAAATTGAAATAAAAAGTGGGTCACTCTCTGAAATCCATACTGTAGTCCTGAAATTTCTTTCAAAATGAGTTTTAGTTTCTCATTAATAAAAAGCCAGTTCTTAAGTTTAATTTATATGCCTTTCCAGGACTGGAATTTTTCAAGTGACTATATTTGAATTTTAAAATTAAAGCTAAGGAATATGTTAAATTTTAAAGGTTAATTTTCTGTAATAGTCAAACAAAACTGAAACTATGTATGTTCAATAGGAATCCCTCTTTTATTGAAATTATTATCTGTCAGTTGTCCACCTTTGTAAAATGAAAAGTGTAACAAAAAAAAAAGAGGAGAGAAAATTTGTATAAAATAACTGATTTCTTGGATTGTTTTCCTCCTCTATTTTTATACAAAGTGTAGATAGCGAATCCCAGTCCTGCTGCAGTCCTGTTGCACTGAGCAAAAGGCAGACTTGATGCACCAAAAAAAAAATTTTTTTGTTCAGTCTTATGTTGAGAACATTTTTCTAAGTGAGCAAAGCCTATATTTAGAAAATATTTCTACCTTTCTATAGCAAAGACATCTGAAGTATTTATACCAGTTTTAATAATGGGGCATCAAAAAAAGATATCTTTTTGCTAATGGAGCAAATATGGACTAGTTGATGAGCTGTCTGCACTTCAGAATTCAACACTTAGACATGATTAGAGAATGTATGCATTTTCTTCACTCTGGAAGCAGTAGCAAGTTTAATAAAGCTGAAATGACCATCAGTTTTCTCTCTTTACAGTCCATAATGCCAATTAGACAAATATACTTAAATTTCTTACAAAGGCCTAGATCTCAAATAAAAGAAGCAGTTTTTACAGCATTTAGAAATAATTCTGCTGTAAGTTTTGATTTAAACTTACGGTGTAGGCTTGTGGACTCTGATCTGTCTTCCAGAGCTTTTTATTTTCTTGTGGCGTTAATATAACAACATAATTTTATATAGTCAAATTCATTTTGTAGTATGGTTCTTGCTCAATTTTTATCTAGATGTGTTTTACATAAACACCAGGAATACAGTTGGTGATGTTTTCCAGCATGCACAGCACTTCGTTTGCTAATATCTGAATTAGTGGATTATACTTTTTAATGTAGAATCAATAATTTCATATAAAAAGAGCTTTTATTAATTGTTCAATCCTATTTCTTTATTTTTATTAGGAATGGCTTAGTTGTTTCATACTTGATCACTTTGTCTACAGATTACCAATTTGTGTGTTTGTAGCTTGCTACTTGTGTCTCAGCAGTAACATCTCTTCAGCTCTAAATCCAAGGAAAAAACAAGTATACAGGTTTATTTTTATTCTTGCATTTTGTCTGTGCTTCACTCATTTGTTTTCATTTTATTGGGACAAATAGGCCAAAGAGAAAACTATGACTTTGTATGCAGAGATGAGGTTAGTTTAATTATGAATTAATATCATTTTAAAAAGTCAGAATTTAACTGTTATTAAAGATGCAATTTTAAAAAGTACTGTCATTGACGCTCATTCAAAAAACATATTTAATGTATTATCAAAACAATTTAATTTCCTTTAAAATAATCCCCAATCTCTGAGCACTTTTTACTGAGAATAGGTATAATCTCATGTATTGTGTAACTTTACTAATTTTAGCTGAAGTCATTCTTTTGCCCTATCAAAGCTGGCTCAACTGCAGGGAGGTGGAGGTGTGCTTCTGTGCAGTGGTGGTTTTCTCCTGAGCAGAACTCCAGCGTTACCAGTTCCTGACAGCTGCAAGCCAGCCTCTGGGCATCTTGCTAAATTTTCAAATGTAATTATACAGTAGACTTCCTTTAACAAATTCTGTGTTCCCCGCTATAATTATAACAGCTCTTGCCTCTAGCCTGTTCCTTATCTTACAACCCACCTCCATATCTCCCACTGCTGGCTAGTGTTATCCAGTAGAGCTGATGGATCTAGAAAAGCAGAGTTTATTCTCTCACTGTCTTTCATCCATACAGAAGATATGTTTCTTCTGATCCATCATACTCATATGAAATGTTCCTTAAAGCTGAAGATTGTTCTGTCATTCACAGAAGAGCTGTTGGTTAGCATGCCACTTTGATTTTTCAAACAATTTTTGATTGTTATTACAGGACAGGAGTTAGGGAATTTTTAAGAGCTATCCATGAAGTGGCTGAAGAAGCCAGGACAAAGAAAGGAGGTCTTCCAAAAAAGTTTTTTTTTCATGCTGTGCAGTTCAGGATATAATTTCTTTCTACTATTTGTGTGTTAGGTTTTCATGTGTTCATCCTCCTTTTAAGAACACACATGTAATGCATTAATAAAAATAATCAGTGATGCTTCTTTTACATGAAATGCTACGTCATTTTAGCCAAAGAATGATGAAACAGGAAAAGTTACGCACAGATATTCTCAATCTACTATTGGCTCATGACAAAGAAATTTAAAAACAACTATGCAGAGTAATAATCTCCTGTCCACCTGTCTGTTAGCAAGGGAAGTGATGGGTTTGTATATGGAAATCTGAAGGTAAGAGATAAATCAGAGGGAACTTAAGCTGCTGAAGATGTGCCGAAACACTTCTCCTTTTTCTTCAGTGTCTTACTGTAGTTGGCTGTGGTAGATGGACTGGCATTGAAGAACTGTATTGCCTGAAGGTGACAGATTGCCACTTCTCAGTCTGTCCTGCAGCAGGATCAAGTGCACATTGCTCAAACCTTTCCTGAGAAGCTTCAGTTTGTGTCATACCCCAGCACTCCTTGAAGTCATGCTCCCATTGACTTTCCACAGTTTGCCTACATCTTCTAAGAATTATGATGTATAAAGTACAGAAGAGATGGAAAAGTAATTTTCAGTTGTTCAATGCAGGTGCTGCCATGTGTGCTACCACTTGTGCACACACCCAGCCATATGCACTTTGTGTGCTTCCAGTGTCTTTCATTGAGATGTGTTTTTCAAAAATCTAACAAAATTTACTCTTTTTATTTGTATTCTTCTCTCTTCATTGATACCCTATGTAATGGTTTACTGGTGGTCCATTTTTTGTTCATATCTATGATGTGCCTTTTATAAAGGTAGCACTTTTGATTTGTCTATTGATTTCTGACTATATCTTCCATTTTTCAAAAGCGTTTGGAAATCTTTCCTTTGAGGTGCTACTGTTTTCTACCAACATCCTATTATCTGCTGATTTTAAAAATACTACTTGGGGTCACTAGGATTGTTATGAAAACACCAGATAGAAACAGATCAAACAAATGTCTCTGAGTAATATTTGTAATATATGTATATGGTTTGAGAGAGCTGGTAAAAATATTCTTTTTAGAGCAATTGCTCCCTGATTTCAATAGTATTTGTGTCCACGTTATAATGATTATGTCTGGACAGTATTTTGTTATATATGGCAGAAACAGTGCAGAACATGTTTAAAATCTCTCTAATCTGAAGTTTGTATCACATCTACTGATACCTCCCATCCATGAACCCAGTTAGCAGTGAAGTCATTCAGATGAGTTTGAAGGGATCAATTTTTTTTTTCTCTATGTTCTTTTATCTTCTTGAAATTTGTTTGTGCAATATTAGGTTCTGGAATCTTTTCAGGTTTCACTGGTAGATTGTAACTTGAAGGTGTAACTTGGGCCCCCTGAGGGGAGACTGGAGAGGACTTGTTCTAAGTTTGGTTGATTGGTTTTTTTCTTTTCTACTTCTTTTGATTTCCTTTATTCTGATCTTTTAGAGATAATGAGACAACAGATGTTATGTCTTTCTCTATAATTTCAGCAAGACTTTTCAGGTTGGTGTTTTTTGGTTTTTTTAAATTCCTTTTGTTACTTTATTTCCTTTCCTTGTTCGTAGCAATGGCATGTGTGTCTTGTATCACTGTAGGTCTCATTGATCACTGGTACAGGACATGGATGATGACATTTTTCCCAGTGAGACAAGCTGACAGGATATGTAGAAGAAATTTTCTTTGCTTTTGCATGTTTTGTAACTTCAGAAAGGCACAGTTAGTCTCATAGTAGTAAGATTTCAAAGGTTACCATCAGAATATTGTGTTCCTTTGCCGCAGCTTATCTACTAGGTGGAATGGCAATAAACAGGTCAGTTCCAAAAAAAAATGACATCCAAAATTTTGCTTTTCTGAAATGTAAAAGTAGAGGTGATTACATAGTAAAATCATCATTGTAGCCTTTTGGACTGCAGGCCATTAAAATGGGTCAGGTAGAAGATTGAGGTAGGACATGGGGGACTTTGTCCTCTGCTGTTGAATCAAAACATATTAAGGAAGTCCTTTTATCCTGAATGACTTTGACTTTGATATTAGGTAGGATGGCCTATGAGTGGCCTTTTCTTCGTGTTTAATAAATTTGTGTGTGACCACTTTCTCTTGTATATTGCAAGATGGAGAATTTCACCCCGATATAAAGCTACAAAATTAGGAGCAGTGAAAGCAGGGTGGATTTTTTTTCAGGTCTGTCATATAAGCTGAGCCCTCTTGCCCACCAACGGAGAATGAGAACAGAAGAATTGTTTATACCAATTTTTACTGTCTCTTTAAAATTCAGTGTTTTATCTTTTACCTTTCAGTTTGCTTTATAGGTCACTTAATTTTTGTTACTTTCCTTTATTATGAGCTAAGAACAGAATGTTGCTGAATATGCTAAAATAGATGTATATTTTTTAAAGTTGGCATTTAAGCAGACAAAGAATCATGCTTAATGTTGCTGTGATAATAAATAGTACTATAATTGATTGTTGATAGAAACCCTTAAAATATGTTTTTATGGTTGAAATATACTTTGGATAAACAGTGTTCGGTTTGCCTATTAAAATAATTCACTATATACCATGGTTTCTTTGAGTATTAAGGAAGTAGGACTTTTCCAACAACAGTAATTGGTTGACACTGCTTGACCTTAATGCAAAGCTACAGTATTTAATGAACAAACGGAGGGAATAAAGTTTTGATAAATAAGGCAATTTTCATGAAACCTTTAGAAATATGCTTGAAGTCTTTTAGTGTTAGATTGACGGTTTCTCCTTTTGTGAAAAGAATAAGTGAATAATTTAAGGCTATATTTCATGTTTTCAGATCTTCATTCTGTCATATAAATAATAGACTGTGAAATGCAGTAGCTCTTGCATTCACAGATTTAATAGACCTGTACAAGTGAATATCTTTCTTGGCTTCTGGCATCTTAGAATGCTCTTTTGTGTGTACCTGAGAAGCAATGCGAAAGTGGGACTCTCTTCAGTGACCAAATTCCATACTTTAAACATGTCACATATTCTGTTTTTAAAGGAATTGTTCTTCTTAAAATACTTTCATTGCATCTTGATGTCAATATTAGTATTTTTGGGTTTTAATTCTGTATTATGATGGACCGGTGTCAAAAAAGCAGGACATGCCTATTTGAAATTAAAGTCCAATTTAAAATTTATGTACTTTGAGAGAGACTATGTGAAAAGAATTCAGATTTGAATCCTTCGGCATAAATCTTTGAAATACCATTGAATCTTGATGAGAAATTAATCAAATGTATTTACTAAAATAGTGAAATATCAAGATAATTTGTTTACTTACATGTGTTCTTAGTTCTGTAAATTTTTTTAATGGAGACAGTGTTGAGGGAGGAGGAACAGACAATAGTAAAATCAGACTAGTTTCTTTTCTTTGTTCCCATCCCCTTTTCCTCCTCCTGCCATTTAGTTTAATATATTTTGAAAAAAGAGTGAGGTAAGGCTTACTGAGAGCAAGTGCCAAAGTATTGGGATGTTTTCATGTTCTCAGTCTTCCAAGCAGAACATGGTTGTGTAACTAGTGGAGCATGGGAAGCAGAAATGCTTCTTTGAAAGGTATGTACTATTGCACCTGTTTTGTTACCTTGAAAAAGTAGCTTCCCTAAACACTTCCCTTTAGAGGTTTAAGGCAGATATTACCTGTGCTCACTTCCTGATACCTACTCCTTTAAACATTGGAGTAATTCTCCTTGCTAGGAACCTTCTCCTAGCATATGATACTGAATTCCTGCTTTCCTCCATCATATGTGGGAATGGAGGAATTGTGCAAGTAAGGAAATACCATTATTTCCTTACGTTATTCATATATTGAAGACTTATTCATATATTGAAGACTGTTTGTTGTAAATGATGTTCAAGACAACTGACGGATGGTCTGCATTTGTGATGGTATTGATTTATGCAGTCCTCATGTGGGTTCCAGAAATGTTTAGTAGGTATCCTTCAAAATGAGCTGTCTACATGAGGATGCCATCACTTTTGCTAAAATACAGGCAGATTCTGTTTGTGTTTACTAATAGCTCATGTCAAAAAGTTACTTTTTCTTACTTCTCAAGAAAAAAAACCCTTTATATCTTTTGTCATGGTAATAAAAATCTTGATGTAATAGTCTATTCTGTTTCATAAGTTACTCTGGTAACTTATTAATGTCTTCATCTTTTTTCATTTTATGAGATAATTTTCTTCATATTCACAGGAAGTCCATCTTTTGATTTCAGCTAGGCCAAATGTTCAAATGGAGGTCATACTTTTTCCATTCTCCTAAGTGTGACTTGTTTGTATCTCAGAAAACATCAGTGCAGGCGTAGAGACCATTTTTCAGTCTAACTTATTGAAAAAACTGTCAAAACTCTATGAATCACACAAAAATCTTTGTGCTGAACTGGTGTGAAACACACTGTCATCACCTCTGTTTTCAGAACTTACACACAGAAATATTTTCTATTTATTTTGCTACATGAACATTATTTAAGCCATTGGCCGGGGATGTTTCTGTAGTTTCAGTAGGAATTTACAGGATTAGTGTCTTAAATATATTAATTTTTTTCAACCAACCAGTCACTATTTGGGTCCACTTGTGATACTTGAGCAATGCATTTCTTATTATTCATTGTTGCTTCAGTACAAGACTGTGGTCTCTCTGTAGGAAGTCCTCTGCAAATACACATACAGAGTTTGGGTGGAAATGCAGGAAGGATGGTATAAAAAGCAAAGGAAGGCAATGGGAAGGCAGAACAGCAAAGGATGCTTTGCTAGTGGCTGGATGGACACATTTGCTAATGCTGATGATTTATTTTAGATTCTGAAATGGTTACTGTTCTTTATTTAGTGAGTGTAGCTTTTTTTGTTTAATTGGTTAACACCTATAGAAATTAGAAAGAACAGTAGTTATGACAAATGGACTATGTAATTTGAAAATTGTATTTTGTCACATGTTTTAGTCACAAAACCTAGTTGAAATCAATTGTCCAAACATTCACTTAACATATTAATAAGTAATACAGGAATACTCTAAGCCCTCTTGAATTAGACATATTACATCTTGTTACAAAATTTAATGCCAGACTTAATAACTCAAAGTATGCTCTAGAATAAAAATACATTTATGTGCTAGTGTGTGGTAATTAGAATGCTAATCCAAATTACAAAAAAAACCCCTAAGCCCACTATTCAGTTGGAACTGTTTTATATACTGAAGACCAGACAATTACCTTTAATTGAATTTCTTCTTAAAAATCCTAATTTTTGTTTTTTCAAGTGGGTATGCTTTTTTGTGGCATGTTTCTAAATATTGCAACGCTGTAATATTACAGCTGTCAGATTTCAACATTGGTCAGATTTCAGGAGCTATTTGGGTATTTACCTGCAAAATCAGTGTCATTTAGGACTTTTATATAAATGTGTCTAGATGGTTTGTGTTCTCACATTTCCTGTTGAAAACACTATAGAAACAGTAAAGTACCACCTTTTCAAAAAGGGAAGATGATGTTTCCAATTCAACACTATTAGCTTTGCATATTTGTAACAGGAAGAATTATTTTAAAATATAATTTTATCCTGCCATGAGTAGGCTTATGTCATCTCGCAGTTGCTGAAACATTCTGCATATTTTGAAGATGGTTTGTTTGAATTTTTTTTGCATATTATTTGAGCAGTTAAAGGAGAGTTAATGAAAGATGGATGACTGATCAGTTGCTGATGTTTCATTTGTTTAATTTTTCTTAGAACCATAACCTTCAACATTTTTAGTGTGTATGAAACCAGCTGTAGTGTGCTGTTGAACCCTATACAGCTTCTTGTGGTCTTATCAATAATGATTGAATAACTTTCTAAAAAATAGATCTAAAATACCAATTTATGGAAATTTGTAACATGTTTTTAAGAAGTTCATTCACAGGAGGGGAAATTGAAGTAATGCTGAGAAATATCTAAGAATCACACGTTGATAAAAATTTCAGGTTGAATATTGAATAAGTCTCCGTAATGTTCAAGTTGTTAGAGTTCTCCATCTGCCATTATGGTCATCTTAGAAATAAATAAATTAAACCACGTGAATTTACTTTACATGTTGTTTCTATCTCTCCTGATACATGATTATGTGAAATAAGGTACTTACTTGACTTGAAAATACTTAAGACAGTTTCAGTCACTTTTTTGTTATATTGAAATGTCCAGAAGAAATGCAGTGCCTCATGTCTTGAATCCTCAGCTTGAATGCTGTTTGATCAAATAAAAAACTCCAGCTATTCTTAGGCTTTTTTTTTTTCGCTAAGTATATTTATTCTCCCTCCGAAGGTCAATTCCAGAAGTCTGGTACTAGAACTGCCATTCCAGCTTCCTCATTGCTCCTGGTGGCCAGGGCATATCCCAGTGCTATTTGCCTGTTATAAGTGTGGAGAATATCCTTCTGAAGACAACTGTCTCCTTTGTGTTTAAACACCTGCCACTATGTGAGTGTTTTGGTTTTTTTTTTTTGTATTTTTAAAAAAAACCAAACTGACTTTGCCTCATTTTCATTAATGCCATAGTTACACATTTGACATTTATAAAAATGTTTGTGATGTCTCCTGCAGTTGTCCAAAAACTATTTTCCTACCATTTCTCTATCAAAAGAAATCTTATTTTACAAATAGAGGTTCTTTTCTGCTTAGTTTGCTGCATTAAATTTTAAAAGACAAGTGAAAATAGTGACTCTAGTATTTGGTTTTAAAACTGACGGATAACTGTGTTGCAGTCTGCTTCCCACAGAACTGGTGGAACATAAGCCGTGTCAGTGGGAGCTTTTCTTTGCTTTCTCCCATAATGTGCCCTAAGTCCCGACCTGAAGGGGCAATTCACTCTCTAATTTAAACCTCTCCTTAACATTAACAACATGGCAGTGTTTAGTAATGATACAGTGTTTACTGTTCAAGACTTGCCAATTTGGCCTTAAATAGCTAGACTATATTACCTCAATTTGCCATATTCCCTCTGTTTAGTTTGGAATTACCTTGCAAATGTTAAGGTGATAGTATTGATTTGTATAAAGAAATTATAAATTGGAAATCCTAGCAATGTGGATTTAAAGTTCTAGTGTTGGTCTATAGAAACACACTAGTTCAAGTAGTTAAAGGTCAGTAAACTCATTTTAATAGGCACTTTTTTTTTCTTTTACTGACTTCCATCAGTGCCTTTAATTAGTTACTTTTCCTTCCTATTCTCTGGATAATTTAAAACTCCTTTCTGAAATGATTTTATAAGACTTATATGAGCTTGGATATGTAGTTTCTGTACCTTTTAAGTGTAGTTAGTTTTTTCCAGTGTTGCAATAAAGTACAGAACACTATGCAGTACATTAAAGAAATAGAGCCTATGCATCAGAACAATTTTCATGCCTCACTCAATTCTTAATGTAAATTAGTAGGAACATTGGTTATCCATTTGAGAAATTGAGTTGGTATAAAAATAAAAATGCACTTATGGTATGTGGTGCTTTGTGTATCATCTTGGGAGTGTTTTGCTGTTTATCTGTCACTTGAATTAGAAAAAGCAGTCACTGGCTGCAGGTGACATTAAAAATTAAAGGTTAACCTCAATTTCTTTACTGACCAGACGTGGGGCAGAAAGTTCTTCTGGATGTGTGCCTGGATTTTGGAACTGTCAAATAGAGTTGAGAAGTAGAGACTGGTGCTTTTGGTGGCCTCGTCTTTTTGTATGTGCATGTGTGATTATATGATTTCACCATTTCCAAGTGTTTAGACTGCTTTTTGTAGGTTATATCAAGAGCATTTTCCATTGCATCCAACTTTGTGAAATTAAAAAATTACATGATAACACTATAGTAAGTAATTACAATGAACTCATTTTACTGATCTACATAATTCTAGGAATGTCTTTTTATTTTGTTGCTTAGAAAAACTAATTAAAATAACTGTCTTTCCTATTACTAGAGAATATGTGTCTTTCAAAAACGAGTTAAAACTGTTCTTGAAAATTGCCTTAGAAGCTTTTGAATATTCTGGTTACATTTAATGTAAGACAAGTTTTATATACTCATGAACAAACCTGGGAGATCTTTCTTAAAGTTTTTGACAAACTCAGCTTCTCCCTCGTAGTGCCTGCAAGGTGAGCCAAGCTCAGCAGCGTGAGCTTCCCTTGTCTCTCACTCCAAATGTTGGAGGCAGCATTCAGGCTAGTGAAGGAGAGTTCAGACAGCAGAGGTTTCCATGTAACCTGCCATATATCTTTCCTTTGTTAAAGAGGTATTGTGCTAGTTCAGTGGTGGACCAGACTACAGGCAAGTGTTGATCTTTGAGATGCAATTTGAAGCTGAGGTTGCTGCTCTTACCTTCCATTTAATCTCTTAATTTTCTTAGCCATGCAGTAAAGTAGCATGTATGTAGTGAGTAGATCTGATGGTTCTTGTTGGCTAATGAGGGAAAATGAGAAGGGAAGAAAGAAAAATCAATTTTATTTTGTGAGTAAAATAGACTGCCAAAATGCATGGGTTTTTTCTTCCTTCACCCTTCATTTACCAAACAGTGATGTTTGGTTCGTGGCTGTTTTCCCTCTAATGTCAATGGCCATTTTCTCTCTTACAGCTCTTAATGGTAAAACAATAAAATGGAAGTTTCATTAAAGAAAGCAATGCATATTGCTAATATAGAAAAGAACACTATTTTAGGAGCCCTAGTATTTCAGATGTCTATAATCTTATTAAAATTATATATCTATGAGCTTGCTTCATAGTAAGCTTGGCACAGTTGTTTCAGGACTGGTATACTGTAGATTGTTCTGACTGCAAATTAAATCATGTTAAGAATTCTTTGGTGGAAAAGTGATAATGCTCATTTAGTGTGCTTTACTTATTATTTCTAATTTGTTAAACCTATATTTAAGACAGATAATTTCTCTGAAGACAGAATATTTTTAAACGCATGCTAGTTACTAAATTTCCTGTAGTTTCCCCTGCTTGAAATTTTTCCAATGTTCTCTGAGATTGGTTTCACTTAATATTTTCTGGTTTCAGATATTTTATGTTGACACAATACTGAAACTGGTCAAACAAGTTTCACCATTGAAATGATTTATAAAGAAACTGAAATACTATATGTCTTTAAAAATAGTTCCTTTGACTTAGGGAGTAGTTAAATCCCTTATAATAGTTGATAATTGTTGGCTTGCAGCCTGGTTCTAAAGTCTTTGTTTTACAAACTGGGTTATAAAGCATCAAGAAAACAGAATGTTGGGGGTTTTTTTAGATGAAATATCTCAGGTAATTAAATACTTCAGGAATTTATAATTCATTTATAATTTGAAATACAGTGCTTTCTAAGAAAAAAATCTTAAAGTGATTTTATATATTGTCTTACAGACTCTAGAATAGGCATGTTATAATTTGTCAGTTAATTTAAATTTAAGTAAACTTCTCTATCTATTAGTCTAAAAAGCACTGGTGATTTGCAACTATATTACAGATGGCATCTTTTCCTAAATAGTACAATAATCTGTGTTTTGTGGAGCAAGTGAATTACCCATTTGTTACACTGTTATGCAGCTCATAGAGGTCATCACACATCTGTATGAACAGAACATATAAGTATTTTTAAAACTCCAGCACCAATTCAAACAACCCAGTTCATTGCAGAGTTTCTGTTGTTGCTGTTCCTACAGGGTTGGTAGTCCATTTGCTTGTGTTTAATTTGTGGCTGTATTGCAGAGATGTGCTCAAGAAAGATATGCATAAGATAAGGACTTTTTTCTCAGATGTAGAAAACTCGCAGGACATGCAGTTTCAAAACAGTGGAAGAACAGGTCCAGGATCGAGAGTTATTTTGCAAAGCACTAAAATCAGGTTATATCAGTTCCTCTTCAGGGTACATAATATCAAGTCTAGACTAGTAATTACCATAGCTTTATTTTCAGTAGCTCTCTGATTCTCCAGGTGAAGAGTAGTGGTAGTGTGTGTTATTAGCCCATTGTCTTCAGACATCCTCTTGTTTCTCCTCTTTGTACCATGTTAGATTGCTTACTTTTATAGCTGAAAAATTTGGTACTGCTTCACATCTTTGTTAGTTCAAGTTTTTTGTGGCAGTGGTCTTTGTGCACTGCATGGCCCTTGCCCTTGCCCCTGCCCCTGGCATGTTGCCTCATTTCCCTCCTGGGCCTCCTTTTGGGGAACGTGACTCTGAAGCCTGAGCTGCTCATGGACAGAGCCCAGCCGATTCTGGCAGAGATTTTTCATTCTGCTTGGGGCTTACTTTGTAGTTCATCTTCATTTTAACCACAAAACCACCTTTGCCAGTGCAAAGAAAGAACTGACTTCTGCCTTGTAGTACTTTAAAGTGGACTTTATAACAAAAGTGGAGAGAGACTTTATACTAGGGCCTCTAGGGATTTAGGCCTCTATAAGTAAAGGATGGTACATTTAGATGAAATCTAAGCAAGAAATTCTTAACAATTAGGCTGTTGAGATATGGAAGCAGGTTGCCCAGGGAAATGCAGATGCCTCATCCTTGGAAGTGTTCAGGGCCAGGCCGGATAGGACTTCAAGCAACCTAATCTAGTAGACGTCCACGTCTCTGCCCATGACAATCCTTTCCAACCCAAACCAGTCTGTGGTTCTACTTGAGGAAAGCAGCTTCTTGACTTTTTGTACCTGCTTAGAATTCTGTATGTCTCTTACATACTTCCATTTTATAATGTTTATTCTGCTTTCTGTGGCTTTTAAACTTTTTCAGAGACATTGCAGTGGTTACAAGTTGTATTGATTGAGCCTGGTCAAAAGACTTTAATTTGTGGTTTGCTTTGGTTTGGTTTTGTTTTCAGTAAGAGATAAGTGCTACCTTAGATGATCATAAATGCTGATCAGAATTTGTTAAAAAGGATTTATTAAAATTGTTCTTAAAGGATTAAAAGTGGCAGCCTTAAGAAAATTTGCATGAAGCAAATGATGGAAGGGAGAAACAGTTGGGTTGCCAGTGGTGTAGTTTAAAAAACCCAAGATTGTAATGATATTGTGGTGTATTTGAAGTGATGCTCCTACCATAGATGTGACAGTCACAGACAGTTGTCTCTGATGTGTTTAGAGCTGTGCTAATGTTCCAGTAAAGCTTTAAGGACAAAAAAAAATTTCTAAAATATTGGTTGTAATTTCCCTTGAAGGGAAGGGATGCTATTTCATGGCTATCCTTGGCTCTCTTTTCTCTCCCTCTGCTCCTCCTGAAGAAATTCTGTATGACTTACAGAATTCTTTGCTTCCAGGACAAATTCTAAAGGAAGTTCACAGAATTTTAGTGGGTTTTGCTCTTTAAGTTATATGGATTTAAGTGTCTAAACATGTACTGAAGGATATTGACAGGTACCAGTGTAGATGCCAGCCATGTGCAGTTGGAGTCCTGTACTAGGGACTGATCTGCAATGCAAGCAGCAGAAGTTCTCCGTTGTTATGACTGGCCAGCATTTGTAATTTGATGGAAAGCAGATGAATAAAGCCAAATTGAAGTGACAGTGATGACCAACTGCCTAGTAATTTAAGACCCTGAACACATTGCTTAGTGCTATTTATTCAATACATACGTGTAGTAAATATAGACCTTTATGCATTTCTCTAAGGTGATGGAAGCCACGGTGGGCAGAAGTTATTGTATATTATCAGCACTCTGTTATATTTGAATAAATTAATGTGGAACTTATATAAAACTCATAACTTTCTGAGCAGCTTCATCTGGTTTTGTTCAAGCTTCATTGAGTGATATACATTACATAACTTCATATTAAACACTTTCTTTGCAACTTTTTGTATAATTTCTACAGATTTGTAGTTTTTAAAAAATTAAAATCTTGCCACCAACTTTTGCAGTAGGTTCCTGCATATTATATGCCTGATCCTCTAAGATCTTTCCTCATAAGCATTAATGTAGTAAGAGTTGATTCTGATATGAATGGTTCAACAAGATTTACAAGGAGTGGTTGAATGTTGTTTTATCATTTTTGTTAAGCAGCACACATGCCTTAGAGTTATAGAAAAGGTTACCTGTACCTTGAAACTTGCAATATTTATCATCTTTTGCAAGGGAATTGTGGATCAGGTGCAAGAATTTCTCTGTATTATAAATGTTCTAAACTTACTTTGGCATATTAATCTAGATTATTTTAAAATGCAGAAGTGTAGTTTATAGTGGGATCCAAGCTGGGTGTGAGGAAAAAAAAATCATTATTCTCTGACATTTGGCAGAGAGGAGTAAGGAATAGAAAAGAAAGAAAATGCTCTTTTTTCAGTGAATATATTGTTCCCATAGAATGTACCAACAAAAAAGTAGATCAAGACAGTCTTACTTGGAGACACTCATACCATCTGACAGGAAAGTGATTTTAATTAATTTAAAATCCAGAAGCAACAGTATTTCTTCCTGAGTAAATGGTTGGAAGACCTTAATTACACATTGCTTTTGAAAGCACAGATTGCACTTAGTTTCTTTTTGGTCTTTTAGACTCGGACTTTGGAAAGTATTTAACTTACAGGAAGTAAAGGAGTACTTTCCTGAATTAACAGGCTGTTAGTGAGTTTCTCAGTATGAATATAGCTACTTGAAAACAGTAGGAATTTGGTGGAATGTTTTGAGGTTGGGCATGTTTGGTTTGGTTTCGTTTTTATAACAGAAAATCATCCAATACCTTCACCTGGATTTTGGCATCAAAATTTTTTAAAATATTTGCTGCATAAAAAATAAGTTTTGACAAAAGCAAAGGAAGTGGCAAAGTGTTGAAGTTGTGAATCAGTATCTAGTTATATGTAATCATGATTTAGTGCTGCAGTTGAGAATATTTTATAGTGTGAAACTGCTCTAGGTGAATAGCAACCAGCTAGAGGAATAGTGAGTGACTAACTGTATTTCTAGGTTCATTTAACTTATTCAATACACTTTTTTGTGAATGAAATGTAAACATAGAATGGAATTGTGGTTAGTTCTATAAATGAAAACTATAGTTAAGAAACCTGCATGGTTTTGTAACATTTTAGGGGGAAATAATAATGGTTTTGTTTTACTTTAATGTTTAGGTTTTCAGCAGAGACGCATTTAAATATTAAAATTTTCCCATGCAAAACATTTTTCTTATTCCAAAAAGATACTGTAATAAACATCATTAAAGGGATGGACTATTTAATGTAAAAAAAGAAGGTTCCTCATTCATGACATTTTTACTCTACATAAGGATCTTATGCCTTATGCTCCTAGATTGTTTGAAAAGAAAATTTTGCTAATGCAATTTTAACAATTTTTCTGACACTACTTTTCAGATGTTATTCCTTTTTTGAATATATCATTAATGGACAATGCAGATTTCATATGCAAGCTTCTTTGAGGAGTTGTAGTAAAAGCTGCATTTAAGATTTTGCCTGTATTAAAATTGCTTCCAGCATATGGTTTCCTGTGACTATTTAAAGTTTTATAATTAATATTGAGGTTTCAGTATTTTCTCTGTGGCAAGTACTAGGGAGTGGTATCAGATTGTTTTCCCTGTTTCCTGTACAAACTCTGAGTTTGGGAAGGTCTTCTTAACGTCCCTCAAGGTTTTGCAGTTAAAAGCCCCACAAAATAACTTGCCCTTTTCACAGTATTTGTAGGGTGCTAAGAGGAAGGGTTTCTTGTTTGGTAGCCACAATTTGGTCGTGTAGCAGTGATACTGACTTCCCTACTGCCAGGCATTCAGCAGAAGCTTGGGAAATGTAGTACTTTACACAGAAAAATTAACTGGTTCAAGTAATTGGGAAAAGGGGAATGATTTTTAAAGGAAGAGACCAATGGTTTGGGCCATTGTGTGAGTCCATACTTCCTCCACTTGTCAAACTGGAACAGAATCTTGAAGTTCTTTTAGATTAATTTTTATTACAAGCCACAACTACAAAGCTAAGGGAGACCAGAAAATTCACTGTTCTTTAAAATATATCTTTGAATACATACACAGTCCATGCATTTCAAGTTTTGTCTTCTAATGATTACATGTTGAGTAACTTGAAAAACAACATATAGAACCAGCAATTTCATTATACACAGAACTGATCCAACTCATGTGCCCAATTTTACCTCCTTAAGATGTGTGGCATTTTTTCATTCTCGTAGTGCTTCTCAGATATCAAGGAATCACCTCCTTAAAAACAACATATGTATCTGAGACTATGGTAGTTTCAGAGCTGTTTCATTTCATATATTTGCATTTGCAGTCTGGAAATGTCACACTAAGCTCTTACCAAAACACACCAAAAAATAAAAGTTCCTAATTTAAAAATATGTCAGAATATTTGGACCAATTTGATTTGCCAGTTTTTCATGCTGGAAGCCTGGATTTTTTGAGTCAGAGTTGCATGTTATAAAATTAAAGGAGATACTTAGCTGGCCATCACAGAAAAATCATGATAGTGTGTGCATAGAAATACAGTGTTTGTGTATATGTCTCATAAGAGGTATGAGAGATTAATGTTCTTCTTAACTGAAAAGTTCTTTTTCTACTCCAAGGATATTTAAAAATAATTCTATCCATTTGGTGGAGCAATAGCTTAGTTAATGAAATTTGATATTTTGGAGTTTTTCATTCTTGTGTAACATCTGTAAACATGTTCCCAAACCTTACATGCAGTTCTGTAATTAACTTAGTGTTTCCATTGTGATTTTTCAATGAATAGAAAAAATGCTGTTTATACAGATGAGGGAAAAAACTAATTTTCCTCAGCAATACAGTTGTTAGATTTTGTTGGGGTTAAAATACAAACCAATGCAAAATCTGGGGTTTTTTTTATTACCTGCTTGAAATCCCCTGAAAATGTTGGTTTTGCATACTTCAGATAAACAGTGAGGTGTAGTCCGGCCCGCTGTCTGTACAGGGGTAAGATCAGTTAAGAAACAAAGCATTTTTAAACTTCTACAGAAGACCTGTACCTCTCTGATCACAGCAGTTAGTTTCTTTATTTTCATTAGTTTTTCTCTCCATGTAATGTACATAGAAAGTTAATGATGAAAGAGTAGTAAAGTATTCATTGAAACTGAAAATTATAGTATTTGCAAATATAAAAATCATAATTTACATAAATTTTATAGTCAAGAACATTATGAATGTAAATATGCCTTCATCTATTCTCAGTCTTATAATGCCATTTGTTGTCCAGTGGGAGATGAAGAGTGATGTTGAGACTGCTGTTTAACCTATTATAGCAGCCTAAAGAAATTAAATCGCCTTGATGTAAATATGAGGTGGGAAAAGAGTATTCATCTCCATTAAGTGACATAAAAAACCATGGTAAGAATAACAGGCGGGTGGTTATGCATTAAGTGCTGAAGTCCCTAAATTTGGACACTAATTATAACCACAAGGACAATTGCCTCCCACGTACTTAAACTTTAATTTCAGTATATTTTCAGACCAAAAAAAATATGCTTCACAGTTCTTTAGGCACCAAATGTGGATTTTCTCTTGCATTCTTTTTTCATCTGATACATGATTCCTTTTCCCCTGCTATTAAATGAGGGCCTAATACTAAAAAGCTGAATTCATTATGTACTCCTTGGTACAATGTGATCTTTAGACATTGTATTTTACTAGATCTCATAATTATGCTGAGGAAGTTCTACCCATTTTTAGTGCCATAAGCAAATGTTGCACCATCATATTCAAATTATTTGGAGCAGTTGTTTCAGCTTCATATTAATGTTACTTACACCTGTGCATGACCAGTAGCTACATAACCTGTTGCACCACATAAGTCACTCCTATTTTATTTCTTGGTGGTGCACCCTTGCACCCTTTCCTAAAATTATTTTTATGTTCCATTAGATAAAGTAATTTTTATGTTGAGTAATTGCATTAAAGTATGACCCATGGAACCATAAATGAGAACAGAGATGTTGTATAAAACTATCTTTTAAAGTTAATTGAGTATTGCAGTGTCTTTAATATTAAACTGGTTTCCATGCAGGAGAGATCATTTTGATGTTTAGCCATTCCATCTTTGGTATAAATTAAGGTAAAGTATTAATCATTTAAAAAAATACAAATCATTACTTCACCTTTGCCTTAATATTTTAAAAATTCATTATGTCACTGTCTAACCTGATGTAATAATTAAGATGTGGTATTTCTAGATCTAATTTGTCTGATGTTTTTCAGTAACTCTGTCTTACTATACTTTTCTGTGCTTGTTTAGATAGTTATTGGCTATTACACCTTCTCCACATGTACTAAGCTATAGATCTCCATCAAATCACCTCTAATCTTGTTACAAATAAACTAAATATACTGATCTTTTGTCTGCCTCACACACATAATAAAAAGAAGGATTTCCTGACTGTAATTCTTGTAACTCCTTTTTTGGCCCTTTTAATTTCAACTTCCTTTTGAATTAAAGATACCAGGCCTGGTTATAGCATTCCAGTGATGCCATATGTGCAGATAATTTCAGGTCCTTAGTACTACCATATATTTCCCTGTAATGCACCCAGGGATTGTTTTTAGCTTCTTAGCTACAGCAACATAGTAAGAGCAAAAAAAGCATTTGGTTATTTACAATGACTTGTAAGTTCTTTAGGGATTCACTGCTTTCTAGGATGTAATCCTCCATTTTATGTGGCCTGTCTTGTAGGTTCTTAATGTTCTTAAGGTAAATAAATTAAAATAATGTAATTTCTACTCCGAGATTTACTTAACTTATGCAGCTTGTTGGAAGGATTTTTACTTATTTTTGTCATCACAGAGCTTTAGCTTTTTTACATAACAGTGAAGAATCAGTCATCAGGTTTTATGTGTGTTTTGTGTGATTGATATTTTTAAAAAGACAATAAAGGGGACTTCACAAAGCATTAGAGCATTAATATAGCACGAAGAAGGCTTATAATGTGTTTGGCTTTTGATGATACCTAATGATATGGCAGAAAAAGCACTCTTCTACAAGGCTGCTTTTAAGCTACAAGGGAACCAGAGGAATTGTTAAGAATAATAGATAGCATATCTTGGATTAATTTTTTTTAAATTTGTTTTTAGGAGCAGAAGCACAAAAATCCTGTCTTAATCTTGCTTTTAGGTATGCTGCTTATTTAGCTTTTAGTAACTTGTAATTTAAGATCACAGTTATTAGGTGTATTTCTGCATTTTATATATCGCTCCCAGATGCTACAGTATTAGTTTTTATCACTGCATATTTTATGAAATGTCAGCCTTCTGTTGGCTGCTCATGCAGCATTGTTAGTGATCAAAGCCACAACATAAAGGAGAGGAATCTAAACAGTTGGCTTATCTTTGTCCTTCATTGTGACACAGTACCATAAAATTACTTTACTATATAAAAGGCAGGCAAAGCTTCGCGCAGCACACTCTGAAAAGGTGAACTTCTTGTTATGCTCAACAAAATAGATAAATTCTTCTGGGTGATATTTTGTGCAGGGAAAGTAAAGTTAGTGATGATGTCTTTAGAATCTGGAAAAAGTTTTCATCTTTTCCTGCCTTTTTAAAGCACAATTGTGTGTGTGTGTGTGTGTGTGTGTGTGTGTGTGTATGTGTGTGTGTCGCAATCCTATTATAAATCTATCCTTTAAAACCTTTTGAAATGGAGGAAATGTGTCCTTTGGAGTAATCTGTATGGGGTGTTGTGGACTTCTTTGGGATACAATTAATCAAGACATTATATCACTTGAAGAGGGATAATTGGGAAGATAATAGTTAGCCTTTACATGATTAAAACTGCTGGTGTTTATCAAGTATATTTGGCTTTCCTTTTGGTTCTTCACACAGGAGAATATTTTGAGTTTATCCAAATTTTTGGTTAAAAATACCAGAATATCAGTCAGCCTTAATTTTTCTGCTTGCCTAAGTGATTTGTGTATCAGAACTGAAATAATAAAGTAGGAAAAACTCTACAAGCTCTGGAGATATTCTAGGAATAAAAATCTTGAATGATTTTGATCAGCTGTTGTGTATGCCCTGCACAGCAGTTGGTTCAATCAATTTTATGTTTTGGGATGGTTTTATTAAAGCGAGCTGCTGCTTTCAGTAAATCATTGTAAAGATGCTAGCTTTCTATATGCTTTTTGGGGACCTGCAGCTTACCAAGTCAGTCTCTTAATATAAACAGACTTAACTTGGCTCCTCAAGAGGCTGGGCTGAATTAGTAACCCCCTTACCATGTGGAGTGTTATCAAGATGGGACAGAATACAGAAAAGGAAATAGTCTCCTAATATGATAGTGATACAGGAAGTAAAAGAACAAAAGTATTCCTGTCATATTGGGGGGCCTATGAAAGGCATTTCAGTCAACAAGGCTCTTGACAGTATCTCTTTTAAGAGATGATCATGCACACTACCTGATTGCATGTGTTTGTGTTTGTCTTTCCAACTGCTGGTAGTCAGTAGCTTGTATGCATCTATTCTCTCACAGTATGTGATCATATTTTGATAAATGTTTCAGAAGTTTTGAACAAATGAACAGTGGTATTTTCTTCATGACATTGTGATCAAGATGGCCACAGTGCTCCATTTTATCTTGACTTTATGGATGAGACGGTCATTTCATCCATCTTTCCTTAAAAGCTGGCACAGGAAGAGATCATTCCTGTGTACATTCAGATGTTTTATTACTTCTTTCTTCATGTGCTTCAAAATGGGGCAGGTAGAAAACAAACTGTTATCAAGTGAGTTAAGGTTGAAGATACTTAGTATATCAGAAGTATTAATTAATGCTTTCAATTAATTAATTTTGAAAAGTGTAATTTAGGAAAACAAAACAATCTTGACAGTGGTAGGGAGTTCATGCATCAGCTGTCTGACATTATTGAGCTCAATTTAGGTCATCCTTCCTGTATGAATATGGCATCACACAGAGTCTGCATAACTTTCTACCAGCATCAAGTTCATGGTGCTTCTCCTGCCCTTCACAACTGAAAGGGCTGAACATTCAAAGTACAGACCTATTCCCCATCTTTCTAGATAAGGTGTGATTGTAATGTATTTCTCTTCTGATGTTTTGAAGAAGTAGGTTCTCCTACTTTATATTTTCATTCAATGTCCACATGAGTAGGTGAATTTTACATGTCTTACATTTACTGGAATTCTGGTTTGCTGATGAAGGCAGAAAATCTCCCATTGGACCTGGCTGTGATGAAGGATTTAGAGTCACCATAGAAATTGTGATGCTTACAGCAATTTTATTATCCACAGCAGGAAAGATGTGCTCCTCAAAAAGGATGTACAAAGGTGCATGAGCAAGGTTAGGTGTCTGAGAATCAGAAGGCCAAATATGTTTACACTTCTTGCAAGTCTAGAAGTTCAGGTGACCATGGAGAGAAGACAGAAAGAAATAAAAAGTCTTTAAAGGGAGTGGTTTTTCCTCTACTGATCTTAATAACTTTAGCAGTTAAAGGGTAAACATTTTGTTCAGGGCTCTGTTTTATTTGTGTATCCAAGTCTGCTTTAAACACCTGATAAGAAAATGCTCATGACACTTTAGGAGCTGAAAACATGCAAACCTTATCCAAGCAGGTTCTCTTGTCTTTATAGAGGTGAATCTCTTTGATTCCCTGGCCAAGAAGTCATGCATTAAATACACAGCTTTCACATATCCACTTGTTAACCTAACATACCCCAATTGCAGCAACCAAAAGTCGAGTCTTGATGAAGCATAACATGTAGTGGTACTTCTTTTTGTAATTGGTGCTTTGTGGTCCACAGTTTCATGAAGGGGTAGTAAATAGATGGGATGATAGGTCTTTGTTAATATACTGGATATAATTGAGGTAGCTTGGTGCCTTTTAACCTGATATTCTTGAATCTTGATAGGCGCTCACCCAGCTGATAGGCTTTGGAAATGTAATTTCACTTTACAGATATTTTGTATGTGTACATGTGCAAAATATTTTGTAGATTGGTCCCATTATTTGTCAGTATATATGTTATTATTTCCATAGAAAAAACTTTCATAACTATTTTGATCACCTTTCCCAGCTAGGTCCAAAGGCAGTCTCTTCACTAGGGAAATGAATATACTGGTTTGTTGAGCATTTGTCAGTGCTAATGCTAGCAAAACCAAAGATTTTTTAGCCTCTTTTTAATGCCATTATCCTCAAATCTCTAACCTGAGGGTTATAAATGTAACTGACAGAGAAAATTGAGCAAAATTGATAGTCAGAAATTTCTTAATCAGATACAAATTGTTGGTTTGGACTTGATTCCCGGTCAATGAAAATTGTGTTTCTGAAGTGTAGCTTTATTAGTTTATGCAAGGGTTATCATGGTGCTTGTACCTATGGGGTCAGTAGTCAGATTGCTGCTCTGCACTGCAGAGAGCTCAGTTACAGTGACAAATACTAAAAACAAAGTAATGTACAAGAGATGCTGCAGCTATATATCTAAGGACTTCATGTTGACTCCATCCTCTCTTATTAGTAATGCACTTTTTGGATGCATTTTGCAGTTCCATTTTTTGCTGATCTTGTGTCCTTGGCCTGCTAGAATTGGCAAAGGGAAAAGTCAGCAAGGTTTCTAGGAAGCTGTCTTCAGTATACCCTTTTAGTTAATACACAGATTAATATTAATGATAAGTACAGTAGGAACTGTGAGTGTTGGGTCACCTGAAAGAGTTAAGATGCATTCGTGGTAGCAGTAGAATAACTTAGATATTTTCAATGCTAAGGAAGTTTTAGTTCAGAATTTACTGTTCAAATCTAAAGTACAAGTCAAGCCTTTCCCCAAAGTGAGAGGGGCAGGATTGGAAAGGAGGAACAAGGCCTTCAGCATTGGTGGAGAAGCTATTCACTAAAGAAGCAATCTGACCAGCCAAATGAGGAATTTCCAGGAAGGAGGTGCTTTCTAACTGGGGCAAGATTGAGAATTAATGTTGGATTTCGGTGCATTAATTAATCCCTATTCACACTTCTTACAAATCTACATTTGTAAGTATTCAAACTGATAAATATTTTTTGTGTTAAAAACATGCAAAGGTAAAAGAAAGCTCAAAAGAGCAGAAAAGTGCTTCAATCTGGTCAATATCACAGAATGCTGAGGAAATATGAGCATTGTGGAGATTTTGGCTTTATTAAATGTCCTACTTTGCTCACAGAATGTATTCTGCTAAGCTCTTCCATGTAAATACTGGCAAAGACCCAGGTTTCAGTTTCATTGAAGTCTACCCCACCTGTAATAACTGTAGTCAAGAGATTGCAGTATTTATATATTCATCAGGTGCACTTTGTTTAGTTGTGATATTAAAATGTGTCAAATTGCTCTTCAGGTATGAATGGAGAGTTCACATTCCTAATTTTTATTGTACTCCAAGAGGATTACAATTTCACCTAGAGGTTAGTTATTGTGTATGAGTGTTCAGAAGAAATTTAACGTGTCCAACTTCTGGTTTGGGAACATAAAGACTGATTGTTCCTTTTCACAGCAATTGAGAAGGTTACTGTTGTAAAACATGTATGTGTTTGAGGTTGCAAAGGGGCTAACGACAAGACAGACAAATGCCTCCTGCAGTTAACTGTAGTGCCATTCCCATCAGTTCAAGAACAGGTTGCTTAAAAGTGGGAGGTGCAGCATTTTGTGGTCTTCTTGTTGGATCACCTGCCAGTCAGTGGGGTCCTGTGGCTGTCTTCCTAGCTTTGCATCTCATGAAAGTGCTGAGATACGATAGTTAAAGCAATGGTGGTAGGCAGTGATCATTTCTTACTGGTGAGTTAGCAAACAAGGAATATGTGTCTCTCCTCATAGGGGCTAAGGAGAGATGAGCTCAGGAATGTGCATGACCTTTAGGCATGAGAGACTTTGATATCCAGGAGGAAAAGTCTTGGGACCCAAAAATGGGTCTGTTTGGGCTTGAACAGGATGGCCATGCTGTCTATAGGGATGAGTAGACTTCTGTCATGAATAACAAAACAACAAAGATCTTTCCTTCCCACCTCTTCTTGTGTTTTGAATTGCATTGCGACTTTTACTTCCTATGAATGTACCTGATATGCAGCAAACAGTGTTAGTGTAGAGTATTTGTAGAAAGGATGGTCTATGCTTTTATTGCTCTTCATTTTCGATTTGTGGCAAGACGGGAGGAGGAAGATGGACTAAAACATCTTCACAGCTCTAAGGCCTACTAAGGAAGATCTCGGCTATGTAAACATAGACTTTTTTCTGCTAAGTCCTGTAAATGTAATGGGATAAATTATTTCAATTTCTCTGAATTTGTTGTCTTCTCAAGGTTTTAGATTTTGAACTTAACTTTAACTATTTGGTATTATGTGAACAGCACAATGTAATAGCAACATTTGCTGTGATTTTAAATCTGTTTCTGATATAGTTGACTTCCCGTGCTTTGAACCATTTAGTATCAAGTGAATATTTTAAGTATTGACAATGAGAAATGAAAAAAACCCCACAGCTGTGGCATCTTACATCACTAAAATTTGATTTTCACAGACTCAGAGTTTTACTCCCTGCTTTTCAGTGCAAGCTGAAAGTAGGAATAATTAAAGTTTAGAGAATTTTATGTATCTTGGGCAGGGGTGGGGGGTCAGTGACATTCCACTTTTGATTTGTGAGTAGAAGACTAGATTTTTTTGGAAAATCCCTTTAATTTTATATTGGATGCCATTGTAGCCCATTTAAAATTATTTTCTTAGTGTATTTTCTTCTTTTAGATAGTGTGAACTATTTTGTTTACTATGCACCCGCTATTCCTCCAACAAATTTAATGCTTCATCTATACTGAGCACCCCACAGGAACACATGACTTAGGAAAGGGAAAAATCAGCAGAAAAATAGGTGGTCTGAGCATTTATGTGTTAAATATGCATGTTAATTAGAAAAAATTAGAAAAAATATGAAAACAGATGTTACATAAATTATTTCAGTCTCAGGACAGTAGTAACTTATACACTGACAATAACTTTTATATGTGCACGTATACGTGTATGTCTGTATCTGAAACATTTATGCAACTGCTACATGGACAGCATTAGAAAAATAACTTCTAGCTTAGATAAGCCTTCTGAATATCACCTGCATTTATGGGTGTTTCTCTCCTCTCTTGTGCTGTCCATTGAGCTCCTGAAAGAAGGTTCCTCAAAAAGGCTCTGCCAACAGAGTCTGTTGTATCTTGATACTCGTGGGGAGTATTTGACATAACTGGCATTAAATATATGCAAAACATTTTTCTCTGCATATTGATATTGTACTAGGCAGCAGAAATTTTAAAATATAAGTCCTTAATGTTCTCACACAGCCTATTCTTTACCTTGGTCTCTTTATTTCTCTTAGCTCCCCTGCAGTAGAAAAAAAAAGATCCTAAGGCTTTCTAGTAAAAGGTACTCCAGCAGAGGCAACTAAAATGTTGAGAATGTGTTAACAGAATTTTGTAAGTGGATATTCATGTTAGAATTCATCTGCTCTTAGTGGAGTCATTTTGTCATTTTATAAAGAAGACACTTCTGACTGACAACCAATTTTCTGAATATAAATTCTGATATAATTTGAATAATTACATAATTTCTGTCCACGTTAAAAAAACAGACATATGTGCAGTTCGTTTTCTAATTATCACCACCAGAGACTGAAAAGTTAACTTCTCAGAAAATGAAGGCAATATAACATGAAGTAAGGGGAAATGTTGAAAAATAAAGACCTGTAGCCTTCTGTAAATTTTCATATAATTATTTCAGTATAACATTCTACTTTTCTAGGTTGATAGCTTTCATATTCTTTGAAACCTTGTATGTTTCTGTTTCATAAATTTGATTTTTTTGGGTTTTTTTTCCCGTTTGTAAAATCCAGCATATGCTGGAGGAAGGTAAAAGGCTGCAAGATGTAGACAATGAATTGTGGAAGAAGATTCTAGCAGATTGGATTGTTAGTATTGAAGACTTTTTAAAACAGTGTTCAGGGTAGGCAATTGCTATTCTAGCAGATGCATTACGCTAGTAAATGTATGAGAATGTAGTACTGTAAGAAAATGAATTACAGAAAACTATTAAGAAATCTTATTTATGTCTTGAAGAGGAAATATATTACCATAAATCCTACTTTATACCAATAAATTGTGTTGCCTACACAGAATTATTTAAACAAGAAAAAAAATCAGTGATGTGTTAATCCTTCACTGTACATGTATTCATTCACATTGTAAGAATCAGAGCTCAGAAGGACAAAAGGAAATAGTATAAAAAGGAGTAAAATGGTTCTAGCTGTGTATCTTAAATTTTTAGGAAAAAAAACTATGGAAACTTCAATATTCAGTCTCAAACTAATAGTGGTGATGACTTCAAAGCCTGTTTTAGCCACCATTTTTCTGTGATGTACTATTGCATTTTCCTTGCTAGACTTACATATTTTCATGAGCAGGCTGCACATACTGATAGTTCTTTTCCCCTGGAAAATATTTCCTTTATTGCTACTTTGTAATGGAGTAAGAGTGACCTTAACATCTGAGCCCACACCTGCTAGAATACCTCCATGCCATTTCTGACCTGGTTATTTTAAGAAAGTCAGACAGTGTTGCACTTGCATGAGTTCTAACTTTGGTGGAAATGTCCAGGTTTTTCTGCTCTGTCGGCTGAAGGTAAAAACCTGTGGTCACTGTACCCTGGTGCTCTTAGTGTTGCCAACATTAATAAAATAATAATGGCAAAATTGCAATTCCAGCTCAAAATAGTAACCATTCATTAGTTTTGTGATGCTGGGAAGCAGCAACACCTCTGCATTCAGCCATTCCTGTAGTTGGATGTAGGGTAGATATATGCAATTCAAGTGCATTTCCACAAGTATTATGAGCCCCTATGATTTTGCTTCAGTAAAAATACATGGCTACTGAAATTTTATTGGCCATAGATCAGTGTGAAATTCCTTTCCTGCCAGTAAGCAGTGGTTCATTCATGTTCATTCTCTGCTATTCCTTGGCCTAGTGACCTTTCCAGATTCTGAAAGAAAATAGGAGAGAGCAGCTGCTTTGCTTTTGAATGCCACAACCTAGCACAATCAGAACCAGGCCTTCCAAGAATCTCTGCTACTATTTAGGCATCAATTAATAACAATAAAAAAGAATTAGGAAGAGTTTGTAGAAGAATTTATGACATCACTTTGTATATAAATTAAATACTGTATATTAACCCTCTGGACCCTAGCCGTGGCATTTGTTTTGATCTGCCTTCATTACTCTTCAGATTTATTTAGACTTGGATATTCTTGTTCTGGTGTGGCCATCTAATTCTCTGGATCTGTGGTTAAACATGTGGATCATTAACGATGCTGAAGTTTGCATTCAACCTCCTCTGCATGATTGCTCTTCTGTTTAGAATTCTGTAAGATAAAGGATAAAGAAAAAGATAAGGATGAAATGTGAGACCTTTAGATAGAAATGATAAAGCTTTCTGAGTCAAAAGATATGAGAAATAATGCTCTTAAGATACTTTAGCTTTCAAATATTTCTGTAATCGCTTTTTTATTGTAAGTAGTGGTATGAACAAAATATGGAAGTTTGTGTTCTGTTAAAGCTTGATTATTCCAGTATGAGATTGTTTTAATAGCTAGAAAACATAGCAGGCTTTCCCACCTTTTTATATATCTTGGTTTTACCCAAGTTGATTTATATTTCAGAGTTTTCTCATTATTATGAGCACTAGCACATTAAACACTTGAGAAAAAATAAATGTCTCTGATCTAAAAAAAATGTATGTGTGTATACATACACATATATATAAATGTTTCATTTTCACAAATCCAATTGTAGTAAAGATGATGTTGTTTGTATTATGTTAAGAATTTGTATTTCATGCAATTTTTTCTGTACATTTTTTTTCCTACTCTCGTTAATAAATATCAAGGTACTTTCCAACCCAGCAATATTTCTTAGGATGACTGGCTTTAATACTATATCCGTATTTATTCGTACTCATTAATATGACTAGAATTTTTATGTGGGGAAGTTCTCTCTCATTCACTTTTCTGGGAAGGCAATGATTTTTGTAGGTATGTGCTTCCATCTGTCAATGCTAGATGATGCCGAATTGTGGGAATGTTCCTTGTGTTTGAAACAGAAGGTAGTAAGGCTTTTGGCTATAACTTAGTTTTTGTTGTGAATTTGTTTCATGATTTCTGATTGGCTTTTGAGAGATCTCTGTCTGGTGTACCAAAAAAAAAAAAAATCTTGTCATAGAAAACTCTGCTTTGGTTGACAAGATGTGTGGGAGAGCAGACGTAGCATTCAGCAACTTGAGGCTGTAGTACTTATTGTATTCAACAGAGATAAATACTCCCTTTGATTCCTGTTGATAAAGGTGATACTGTAGTCTGTGTTGCTGAAAAGATGCTCTGAAGCATTCAGTACGAGTGGACACTTGCAAAGAGCTAGGGGTGATTCTGAGGGGAGGTGTGATGCAACAGTGGTCCCCATGAAAGCTGATCTATTTGTGCAGCATCACTGAATAAACCTCAGTGCAAACCTGAATCCCGAAGGTGGGGATAGTCAGAGATACTGTTTAAGGAGCTAATATGTGAGCTTTTGTTTCTGTATTGTATCTTAAAATGATATTGTATCTTTTTGCCAACCAGTCTTCTGTTAAGCATTTTTAATATTTTGCTTTTTCATCTTTTTTCAGGGAAGCAGTAGTATCTGTGCTGCGGTATCTTGGTGGCTCCTTTGTGTGCATAGCTATATATGCAAGTTATGTGTAATAAGGAGAGAAAGTGCAAATAAGTGATTTAGAAAGTGATGAAACTCGATGCTTGAAATATTTTCCTGTAGAAACTGGTTCTGTAGTCTGAGACTCATCCAGAAGAGGAATATAGAGGAATGGTTTTTTTGCTGGAGAAGGTTGCTTCATATGCAAGGAAAATGGTTGTAAGGAATGATTTTATTCTGAAATTTTTAGAGATCCTGAGATCCATATATATACTGAAAAACAAGAAACTGAGAAGTTAGTTGAATTATGGGACATAAATGCAGGAAAGCCCAGGATGGTATTTCTGCCTTAACAGTAGCTAGTAGTATTCCTGGGGAAATACTGTAGAGTGAGGAGTAGTGGAAATTGTCTGCGTTCATTAGTTGAATGAAAATGAGAGGGGAAAAATGTGTGTTGTTACTGCAATCTGAATGTCTCACAGGAGCAACATTGCCAAGAGCACTCTTAAAACAGGTATTGAAGTGACCATGTAGTGTTGTAGCAGCTGATGATGAGTATCACTGAACTGCAAAACATACATTATTTTTCTTGATTTCCTACAAAAATATTTGGAGGAATTTTTCAAGCAATACAGATTGCAATTTTATATATTCCCGGCTTCTCTGAACCTTTAATATTTTGATGACTTTCCTTCCAGCAGGAAGGAAAGTTACTACAGCAGTTGAATAGCAAGAAAAAACCTACCGAAGGTAGGCAAAAATATTCCTCTTACTATGAATAATACAGCAAGAGTTACATAGGCAGACAAATCAGGCCATTTCTTTAATATGTAAACTGATTTTCCATACATGCTTATAATTGTTCAATAAGAAATTTGTCAGAAATACACCGTGCCTATAATTAAAAAATAATATACATGAAGTGTAACAGTGGAAGGTCTGCTGTTTTATTGCATGTCAGCAATTTGCAAAGTAAAATCTTAATCCATATTTTTAAACTATTCTTACAGCACCAGGATCCATAACTCTTGAATATTCTTGTTTTCAGGTATTTTTCCCCACATTCACAGTGCATGCTTAATACGGAGGATAACACATTCCAGTGCATTGTGAAACATATTTAAAGCAAACCTAAAACTAATAGTGCAGAAATTACAAACATCACAATAATTTTAATGTTCCGCTCCTCCTAATCAGGTACTGGGAGTTGCGTATCTGGAGAGAAGGTGAAAAGACAGTTTTCAATACTTTAATTTGGTAAATAAGTTTAAAACCGGTAGTTAAAACCACTTCTGTGAGCAGTTAATCCCAGTATGCATGAGTTTGCTATGACTCCTGTTTAATGACCAGGTTAGCAGTGAATTACTGTCTTGCTCCAAGCAAGGGATACATTGCACACTTGATTTTGTCTTTCCACTGTGTGCCTCGCCCTAAGAAAGTAGATAATAACAGTAGAATAATATTTGTCAAATGTTTATTGGAACAGGAAAAAGTATAAATTACAATACTTAAGTGTGGAAATACTAGTAAACACAGGATGGTTAACATTGGTAGTTGGGAATCTTGAAGTGCTTTACAAATAAAGAGTGGGCATTGTACTGTGGGATTCGACTGAGGATACTGGCCCTCCCTAGGAACTGATCTGAACAAGGGCACTGAAATGCTTCCTTGTGAAGTATTTTCTTTTGTGCCTGAAGTTTCTAGCTAAATTTACCTTTCAATTGTCTCTGAGAAGGATACAGGCTTACTGTAAACACCTTCACTGACCTGTAACTTAATCAAGGTCTTACAGTTTGTGAAACTTCAAGAAATGTCAGAAAATCCATACAATACTGCAAGCAAAAGGGTGCTCCAGATGAGCATGTGTTGCTCATGTAGTTAGCCAGCAGCTCAGCCTGTGCAGTGTGCTTACAGTGTTTGCATCAGACTCATTTTCTTTCTCTGTTGTTATCCTTACATTGAAGCCAATGTCACCCAGAAAAGATTTGTCCTTTCCTGGTAACTTCTGGGTCACTGTCACATTTATAGAAATAACGTTAAGAAATTCATCCCTTACTTAGTGTGGATTTTCTGTCTCTTACAGTACAATATTAAAATTCTAGCACCCCAGTTTCCATGGCTAAGCTTGCCACATCTGTGAGGTATGTAAAACAAAGAGATGGCACTGTCCCCAAGGCGGGGGGGCTGTGGGGTGTTGCAGGCACCCCTCCCTGGACAGCAGGATCAAGTTACAGAAGTTTTCAGTATTCCTCTGTTTGTTCTTGGACTTTGCCTACAGCCAAGTAGGAGACCTTATCCGCATTAACTTGTCTTGGGAAAAAAAGCCCCAGCTTGGTGGGAAAGTGGAGGAATGGGAGCAGCTGGAGATACAGGAGGCTACAGAGCAGCACAGGGATGTGGCCAGTGGGGACAGCTGCAAGCCAGAGCCACCAAGCTGCAACAGGCTTTACCTGCTTTCTCTGGCTCCCAGGCACAGGGGAACTGACATGGATTCCTCTCTCCCACATCAGTTCACCTGTTACTGACACAGCATTTTTGAAGGATGAAACTTTCTTTTCTTTCCTAATACTATAATCATTTAAATGTGGTCGGGTTTTTCTGGGTTGGTGCTTTTTTGTTGTTGTTTTGTTTTGTTTTGTTTTGGTTTGGTTTGGTTTTTTGGGTTTTTTTTTTTTGGGGGGGGGGTTTTGGGTTGGTTTTTTTTTGTTTGTTTGTTTGTTTGTTTGTTTTTCCTGGGGGAATCTTTTGGCAGTACTTGACATTAGTTATGTTCATCTCTTTAAAGGCAGAAATAGATACTCAGATTCTTAAACTGGGACTTTTCTAAAAAGGCTATCAGTCCTCTGATGCTGTTGTATACAGACCGAGTTTGTGCAGCACTGTCTGTGATTTCCATGATGAAATTTTGCATTTGTATTAATACCTTCTCTAAATGGAGAAAGTTTTAAACAGGTAATTTTTGCATTTCTCATTTGATTTTGTGATCTGTTGGTGTAGTGAATTCTGTATTAAACACAGTGATTTTTTATTAAATGTTGATTATAAAGTGGTTAGACAAATGTTAAGCACTATTACAAGTACAGTCCTCTATGAAAAAGTTAAGATGTCTAAACAAATTCTCAGACATTTAAACAAACTATTTATATACGTAAGTAGGATTTGTTGCAAAAACATGAAATGGATGTAATTTTAACTGAGTTGTTAGGGGTTTTTTAAAATTTCCTAGCATTAATAGAAATGAAAGCATTCCTGTTAAAAGATGCTGCTGCTCTGATGCTGGATTAATGGAAGTGGCTGTATTACAAGGATATTATACTTCTGATAATGGGAGATATGTTCATATAAAATATAGACATACATTTTTCTTAAATCTGATTTGGTACCCCAATTTCCATTGTTAGGTGCAAATTAAAAAGAATTTTACTCTGGTAGGGGGTTCTAAAGCCTTGACATTATTTTAATCTGATAACGAATGGCTCTGAGTTCATGTTCTTTCAGTTGTTGGCAACAAATCTAAACCTGTGTTTTTTGGATTTATGAGGATAAGTCCTGCTTTGGCAATCTTGTAGATCCTCAGGAGAATAGTTAAACAGTGATTAATCATTGTTTCTTCACTGAGTGTGCAGAAAAGAATGGAAAAGCTGCATTTCACACTTCTGAAGCAATTAATCCCCATGATCTTAGCCAGGTTTGTCTTGTAGATAAGTTGGGATACAAAACTGTACCTAATTTATCAATGTATGCATGCCATAAAGTATAAAACACACAATTTATTTCATATCATTTATAGTCAAATGTAAAAAAAGAGTGACTTTGCCATATCCAAGAGTGTTTCTTACATTACCTTCATATAAACTAAGTACCAGAGATTACAATGGGATTCCTGTTTATTGTGCACATCTGGTGCAGTCACTATGCATTTTCTCATTCACTTGCTGGCATTTTTAGTGATTGTGGCATAAATCACCTTGCTAATCAGAAACATAAGTGACGGGAAGTCATCTCCTTTTTTTGAACAATGGGAAAAAACATATGGCTTCTTAGACAGGACTTGGCTGTTATACTATTTATGTGGCATTATATTCTGTATTTAGAATTTCATATTAATTGCCGTGGTTTGATTGAAAGCATAGAATGCCCTGTGGTTTTGGCCAAAGTATTTTATGTGTTTTATGATCTACTCATGATGCTTTCCATGCTTAATATCTGTTGTATTTGCCTGTATCAAAAAATGGAGCTGAACATGCTGGCTGTATGTATTTTAAAATATGATAAAATGGTTTAAAATGCTTTTTAATCAATATGATTAAAATGAATGTTGTGTGTTCTGAGCGACACCTTATAGTAGAAGGTTGTTATAAATTGTGTGACATCGTAAACAAGGGAAAAGAATTATAGGAAACACATATACTCTAAACTTTTCTTCCTGCACAGAAGAGGACTGTAGAAAATCAGACAAGGAGGAGGTGAGACTGCTAGTTTTTGTGAGGCAAGTTTATTGGTAATTGTGCTTCTGAATTAAAATTCCCTGTGGGATAAAACATATAATAAGATGCCAAAATTATATTAACATGTGAGGAAGATAATTGCACCCAAAAGCAATTCATGTACAATATCATTTTGGTGTATCTAGTTCTTCATCTTACATGAATGTTTTGCACTTCATTTTGTGTCACTTACTTTGTGATTCATGGCCATATTTACTCCTTTAACCAAATAGTTCAGTATTAATAATAATTACTATAAAGAATTCTTAGAAGCCTTTTGAAAAAATATATTAATTTATGGCCAGTGGTTCAAAGTTTTATTTACTATTATATTATTTCTTTTAAATAATTAATTAAACATGTAACCTAATTCAGTGATGTTATGACCAAATTTCTCTAACCATTGTGGAACTCGAGGTTATTACATGGTATTGGAATACACTAATTTCTGAATTGTCAGGAGTCTGTATATCTAAAGAAGATCTTTATTGTCTGCCAGGAAACTCCTAAATAATTACAAAAAAATGCTAAATTAAGTAACTTATGATTAAGACTTTGATATGGGGCTCTTGAAATCGAAGGTGGTAATCAGGATGTAAAAAAAGACCATCCCAAGTGGTTAGTTATTATTGGTAACACCTCTCTGGCATTACAAATTCTGCCTCACTGGTAATAAAGAAAAACATATAATGGAAGAACGCAGAGTAATGCTAAGAAGCACTTGTTAAACTATACAATGGGGGTTTCCATCTTCTTCACTCATGTGTGGGTCTAAATGCACATTGTAGAGATGCTGCTTTTAAAAGCTTGTCAGAAAGTATGTTTTTGCCCAAGAACTTGCCTTCTACTAGGAATTGTGAAAAGTCCTGAAAAGGATGCCTGAAACTAACTGACATTACATTCTTAAGATTACTTATACACAAAGAGAGGAACTTCAAAAATAACAGGACAGCACATCACCTTAATTTTTTTAATAGCTGCTCACTGTGAGTTATCTTACATAGCGGAACAGTAATTTCACTAAAAATTTTCAAATTTGGTGTATTAGTTTAACAGGAAAAATTCTTCAAAATTACTCTGAAATACACAATTGCCCCTATTAAGTGCCTTTAAATGCTAAGAAAAAGGTCTCATCCTTAAAATTGTCTCACTAAGTTTGATTTCATAAATCTTATTTTTTGGCATTTCTTTTTCATAGTTTCTACTCACTAAAAAAAACCAGCCATAAACTTCCTGACTCACTCAGTATTACTTGAGCATTTTAAGTGGACCTTTATGTGCACCCTTAAGTAAACAATGTACTTGAAGGCAGGTTTGATTTTCCTGGTGTGATTCTAGGTTAGCCTTCTAGTTTGGATAAGGACTATATCTTTGAAGCAGATTGTCCCCACTGTGCTTATGTTCATACTGCAGAGTTGTGTCAGCATTAGGAAAATTGATTTCTTTTGGATTAAGCTGACTTAGAAGTTGCAGACCATCGGTGTGTAAATGGACTTTCTTTGTAATAGCTGATAGTGGGCTTTTGGTCCTGAACATGACCAGCTCAAATTAAACACCCCTAAAAGATGTTTTGCTTGAATGTTGATCCTCAGGATTGATTATTTCATTCTACCTCTCAGCCCACATTGAGCAGTTGCCACTTGCAGCTGTTGTGAATCGCACAGAGGTACCCTATGGAACACTTAGTGGTTTGTGCAAAGTTCTGATGATCACCAGGCTTTTATCAATGTGTATATTTTTAATTATGCAAGTGGAATTACTGTCATGAAGTTTAGTTATCATATTTAAATACTGAATGAGTGACAAAGTGATCTCTTCTCCTTTGACATTGTCCATGAATGAAACCCAGAAGTCAGCATTAGGTGCAATGACAGCGGGCTAAAAGGCAAAGGACAAAGGAGATGGTCATAAAATTGGGAGATGGAAAGGAATAAAGCTCTTGTACAGTAAATATAATCCAATATTTTTCACAGGCATAAATCCACTAGTGCTATAGTCTGTTAAAGGAAAACTGTTTTATTTACTTACGTGAATTATGGACAGAGATTTTTACTTTATGCTTTTTTTCCTGATAATTTAGACATTTTCTCTTGGAAAGAATTAGATGAGATATAAACTGTAGACTTAAAATTTAAGGCTCCTTTCAAAGTGGATAATGGTAGAGTTCCCCTCCTCACCCTAAACTCAAGGTTACTTTTGCCCAACACAGTGTAAAAAAATACTGTGGTTATCAGACCATCAGACATTTTGATGAGACACATTTTAAAACACCAGTCAATGAGCTGCAAAGTTCACTTTCTTTGATAAATAGTTTAAAAAAAATCAGGAGAGGGTTAAAGACTGTGTTAAGATAAATTCATTCTTCTAATGAGGATGGTGGATAAAATCATTTACTTCATGTTAATACAGTTATTTAAAACTTAAATTTTGAGTTTACAACCATCTGTCTCAAGGGCTAAGCTCACTATAAACTATTATAATCATTTAAATAAATAGAGGAAAAAACAATCCGTTCAATATGTTGAATCAATATGTCATGCTTTGAATATCTATATAATTTTCCTCACATTAGGATCCATGGCACATGTACAGTACAATATGGTCTATAAATAGGCCTGTATCTTGGACTGCAGAGGGAATGACAGTGCTCCCCAGAACTTGGTGTGTGGTTTTGCCTCGCAGCCGTCTTTCCCTGTAATCCGAGCGTGGTTCAAAACATAACCTGATGGAGTTAAAAGAAGGCAGATTTCAATGGCTGCAAGGTAGCAGAGCATATCTTTGTCCTTTATTGTGTCCAACACAAGCAGAATCTTCATGTGGTATATGCGTTTCATTCCTTGCTTGGGCTTGGCAGAAAACCTCTCCTTTTGTGCTCTCACCAGGGTTGTTCAGTGCTCCCATCCAGGTGGCTTGGCCAAAGGAATTAAGTGCACGTGGCTAGAGGAGTCCACGCTTGCTTTCAGCACCCAGTGCAGCAGTGAATATTTGTTGTACAGAGTCTTGCATCACTGTGACTGTTCAACAATGACTCTGCTGACTTGGAAAGTATGGATTGGAGCATGAGCTGTAGGCCTGAGCAGCTCAGGAGTACTGATTAAAAGAAAAACAAAGAGCAAGTGAGGGATGGTCAGACATAGCTGAAATTCATTTAAGTGTGCCTCTAATAGAGATTTATAATACCTAAATTTCAAGTCAGCATTTCAGTCCTTCTTTTTCATTCAATTTTTATTCTTTTACTGCTAAGAATTACTTATTCATTTTAAAACAGATTCACAGACTCTATTATGAAAATATGTTGAAAACATGAATGTTGTTGAAATAAGCGGCTTTGCAATATTTAAGATAGTATGTATATAGTCTAAAAAACTCTATAGAAAGAACAACATCTAAGTTTGTGTTACTGAAAATACCAGCTCGATTATTGTAAACTGCCAGTGTACTTCTATCACATAGGAGGAGTAAAATTACATCTGTATTGTTGGAGTGGGACAAAGGACAGCAGTGAGGGAGTGGTAGAAGCAGAATATGTCCTAAAGCACTCTCTGGGCCTCCAGTCCATTAACTACATAAGTTTAGAAGCTGCCATGCTCTTCTGAATTATGGAACAGGAAGTCTCTTGGGGCTTTGCAGTGACATCACAAAGTATTAGAGGTTTGGTTTTCATGTCACTAGAATTCCTTGATGAAGTCATAGCCCAGTAATTCATTTTTCATCTGTATTCATGCTGAAATTAAAAATTCTTGGGGCTAGATGGAAGGATGAAGCTTCTTACTGTTCTGTTCCTCACTGTTGGGAGTAACACACCATCTCAAGGATATTTAAAAAGATATATGCACTATTTCTCTTAACGTCATGTCTTGCTGTTCTGCAGTTGAATCTAAATTAAAGCAAGTCAAATGAGTGTCTGTTGTGTGGATGGAGAATATTAGAATTAGAGGAGAATATTGAAGATAAGAAATCTGGTTTCTTGTTTCTCGTGTGTCACTGACTCAGGCCATGTGAGCCTGTAAGAGCCAAGTCTTGATTGAAACCATACTGAAATTATTGTGTGCCTCCCTTGAAAGAGTTCCACGTGAACACAGGAAAGTGTAGTGTTCCATGTATATGGAGTGTTTTACACCATTGGAGCCTTAACATATGGTTGTGGGTGTCACCTAGCATCCATGTGCCTCAAACTCTCTATCCATAAGATGGGGGAAATGCTTTGCAAGGTAGTTCAACTCAGCACTATTTGGAAATCATTGTGGTTTTCATAAAGAACAAAGATGTGTTGGGTTTTTTCCTGACACAGTAACAGTCTGTTGTTGACTGACGGGCACTTAAACACCTAGAACCAAATTCCTGGTCAGAATGCAAATACTGAAAATTCCTGGTACAATAATATCTACTGTGCTACAATAATATTAGGTAAATTCTAACCATTTGCATGCTTGGAACCTTATTAACAATGGTTTGTGTAATTCTGTTCTCAGTTTTATTTCCATTTCTCTCCTTTTGATATCTTATTTAAGAAAATCTGGATCATCTTATTAAGTCAGATGAAACACCTGGTTTTTTCAGCATTTTGTTTTGCTAGATAGCTTAGGCAAATTGCATGGTTTTACTCTGAAGTTCAAAATTCTGTAAGTAGAATGTAAAAATATCTTAACTTTCTAGACATTCTTTACTTTCTTCAGCAGCAAAAATACACATTTGTTTATCTAGATCTGTTCAGACTTATGCATGCTAAGACACATTTGAAAGCAGAAGTCTCTATGTAATTTATTTTCAGTGTGTAGTGTAAACTGTTGTGCTGTATATACATTTTATATTTATGTCAGAAAAGGGTTGCAGAGGGGTACTTTAAAACCACCTTTTTGGCTCTAAATAGCTATTGTGTACATATGGTAAGGTACTGCTGCTTAACAATTAGTAACTGCTTTGATGAAACTAAATTACATGTTTAAGTTCCCATCAGGAAGTCGCTTCACATATCTGTATTAATGTATTCAAGGCTCGAGAAGGAAAGTTAATTTTCCAGCTTAAATATTTAATTCAAGCTTAAAATTTAGTCTGTAATTAGAGCTCCCAAATGGCAGGAACATGGAGTATTTGTCCATTTTAATTAGATTGTTGTTTACCTATTAATTATATATCATATCTTGTCATATAGTTTTGATGGTAACAGATGGTGCTAGGAGTTAGTAAGGGTTTGAACAAAATAAGATTTCACATGATTTATTAAGTTGCACTTTATTAGTGAGTGGTCTGCTTTTGTCAGGTTATTCTGTGGAATAAGAAGTTCGAAACATTTCACTAATTTTGGTGATTACTCTCTATGTTAAAATATCTAACTTAAACAATAATTCCAAAAGCTGCATTCAGTTTTTTTAGAGGAAGTTGAAATACACCTTGTATTTCTCCTAAGTTATTGCCTCTATACTATGGACATGACAGTAAACTTACAGCTATTTTTTTCCCCTACATTTTGTGCATAAGATTTTTTAGGAGCAGTACCTCTTTTATCTGCAAAGAGTACTGCAATTGTTTCAAAGGTGAAAGACCTGATTCAGTTATAAAAATTTTAGCTTCTGCACAGAATCCATTTTCAAATTTCAATGGCTGAAAAACCCAGCATATCAATTTGTTCGTTGGTGCTTCCAAAATACCAATGTATACACAGTCATCTCTCCAGCAAGCATTGAAATGTGAAAGGTAATTGAGATTTTTCAGAGTTCGGTAGTTGTGGACAAGCCATACCATATATCTTCACCCAGTATGTGAACATTTTTCCAATTCTTTGGCAATATCTAGTGCTGATGCAGTTTATCTAAATTTTTGAGTCCTGTATGAAATGTAAGTGTGTCTTCCATCAACCTGTGTTTTGATAAAACACCGAAAGCCATGTCCACACATCTGGAAATCATGTGGTACCTTTCTTGTGATATTTTGGATTTCTCACTTAAATAGTCCCTTTTAAACCTGGGATAGAGGAAAAGGAAAAATAAAATTGAAAAGAATACAAGGATGCAAGTCTCTTCTGAGTTTTGGAACATTAAAAAAAGAGAAAGAAAGAGACTGAAAGAAATTTCAATTTGCTTTATGGCACCAGTGAAAAAGGGAGAAAGTCAAAAAGATAAGTAAATAAGATTTCATAGTAGAGGTTAGAGCAAGAATATTATTTCTTGAAAAAAGAGAGCTTTAGAATGGGTGAAGATACAGAAGATGTGTGCATGAGATGTTGGTGAACAGCACTGGTAAATGGACAGTGGTTTTCTCTATGGGGAGTTTGCACAGTGAAACTAATCAGCAATGGAGCTTAGCAGTATGGTGTTTGTGGGTGGTTTAGTAGTGATTCAGGAGTGTTTGAGCTTTTAATTCCACTTGATCATAGATCATTTGATCTGTTCTAATTTTGGTCACCAGAGGGAGGAGATCAACGACAAGTTTCTTAAGTCCAGGTCAATTCAGCAGCTCTCTGTTACAAAGCTGAGTAAATAAATCATTATTTTGTGGCAAACCAATCTTCCTGTTTTCACTAGTTGCTTTCACAATACCTTGATAGCTTAATCCCCTTGGGGCGTAACATTATCTGAATAAATGAAGATCCTTTTCCTGTAACCCTCCCTTTTTTTATAAACTAATTGCATACTTCTGTTTTCCTTCCTCCTTCCTAATTTCCCTCTGTCAAGTTAAAAAAACATGCACGATCATCAGAACTGTACCTGTTTCTTGACATTGACCATGACTTCAAAGAGATGGTAAGAGTCAAGAGTTTTGCTAGTGAAAAATAAACAGATGGCCGCAGTACACACACTGATTTCAAGGCTTGCTTCAGTGGGCGACTTGACAAACAGTAGATCTACAAAACTGCCTCCTTGTTCTGGCACTCGCTTTGTCCTCACACCAGCAGCAACAGATGCTTGATGCTGACACTAGTTCGGTTTCTCCCCACATAACTTTGGTCACATACTCTGAGTTGGATTTACTGTGACCTCTCTCTTGTTTCATAATTGTCCCCATTAGCATGATTGCTACCTTAAAAAGTATTGATAAGTATGTCTGTGTTCAAATCAACTGGAGGTGGGGTGAGTAGGGGGAGGTGTTTGGGAGTGTGTATGTATCTTGGATGTGTTCCCAAGCCGAGGATCGTTTTATCACCACCTACATCTAAAAAAGAACCACTATGCTGAAATTGTGCAGTTTGATTAGCTAGGAAGAGCTAAGTGACTTGGCCTATTGCCTCTTGTATGTGTGAAAAGATTACCTTCTAAAAATGCGACCTTTTATCCTCTTTTGCTCAGATCCTGGATTTTTCCCTGTGATTTGTAGAGCTGTGTTAATAACACAGAAAACGGCATTCAGTTGTTAGCGATGAAGATATAAGTGATTATAAAAACATTATCACAAGATAGAAGTAGTAAAAATATTCTACTTGCTGAGCTTGCACCATCAGAATTTATTTATACATTTTATGCAAAAATACAGGGTTAATTTTTTTTTCCTTTGACCCTGTATATCAAATGTGATAAAATATGCTATCCTGCAGCTAAAAGCAGATGGAAAAATAAATTGAAGAACAGCGTTTAACTGCAGTCTTATCCTAGTTCATATAAAAATATTACAAAAATAAAACAGAGACATAACTGGGTCATTGAAATGTTCTTTAAGAAGGCCTGCTTACGCAACAAAATTACCCCATTTTCAAATACTGTGGTTCATAACATTCGAGGAAAAAAAAAAGGATTTTGAAATGTAGTAGCATGAATTTTGTTTTTAAATTAGTTTATACTCTTTGGAGTCGATCATTCATTGAGAACTTTTTTTTGGTTTCTTTTGCAACATTATAGAAGTAGTGGGCTTGCATTAAACTTATCTTATGGACATTTGAGAGTTTTGAGTCATCACTTCTAATTTATTGCAGTGCCTTGCAGGGCTTCAGCTGTGCTCCCTACCTTGTTTTTGGAATATCAGTGCCATTTATATTTTCCAGAATAATTCTCTTTACATGCTTGGCTTTATAAATAGACTTTGAAGAATAAGTTGAAAAATACACAATTTAGTAAAATCTTTTGGTATGGATTCTCTGATAGTGAATGCAGCCAACAGTGTAATTTCTCAGCTCGTGGCCAAGTCTGCCTCAGATACCAGACTGAGAAGCATTGAATTGAATCTCCTTTACAGTCACCTGTTTCTGTCCTTCATTACCTAAGCAACTTCAGCCTCTAGTTTGAATCTGTAAAGCCTAATTTGACTTAGAAATCTTCAGAATCCCAAGTTAGGCAGTTCTAATAATCCCAGGAGTGGAAATGTGAACACCAGATAATCATGTAGTAGCATCAGAGTGAAGCTTATTGTTTATGCATATGGAGATTTCAAATAAAAGAAGTGGGATTCTTACAAAAAGGACTGCAAGAAAGAAAGCAAGATTCACAGAAGATGAGTAATAAAATGCCATTCATCAAATATGCAACCTTTATCAGTGCCTGTAATACAACAGACCTAGCTGGTTTATAGCACTGTGTGGGAGAAATGGCTCAACCTGCACTGATTGTGCTGGAGATATTAATGCTATTACATTTGATTTCAAAAAATGCATTGCTTTGGTGGTCATTTGTAAAGGTGCTATCCACACCACTCCGTGATAGTGACTAGACAAACCATACAGGGTGGGCAGTAAAATACCAATATGAAGAAAAAATATGCTGCCAAAAGATAGTTTTTCTGGTACAGAACAGTCAGGTTAAAATTCTTCTAGAAGAAAATCTTGTCTTCACTGAATGTAAGAGTGCTTTATCATAGTTCTTTAAAGGAAAATGGAAAGCATATGATAAACCTTTAATACATGCTGTCAAATTGTCTACAAAAATGGCCCATGTGTTGAAAGAATAAGTATCATATAAGGAGACAAGTACTTAACAAAGAGACTTCTTTTCATCTCTAGTCCCCTTTTTCAGATTTAGCTGTTGCTGCTATAGCTAAGGTCAGCATCTATATAAATAAATAGTAGGATTAGTTAAGAGCTGTTCTGAAACTGCCTACACAATTCTTGGATCCATGAAAGTTTTTCCTTGTGATTTTTTTTCTCATTGAGTTTACTTTTGAGTTGGGTTTATGGTGATCCTTTGCTCAGAAAGTAATGACCATAATTTAGTTTTGAATTCATCAGACATGCCCAGAAAGAGAGGGTAAGTTGCAACGTATGAGTGTGCTTCAGTGATGAACAATCATTTACAAATAGGGCTCCAGTTTAAAAAGGTGTAATAAATAAGAGATGATTTGCTCTAAATGTGTTCCTCTTGACACAAAAGTGTGAGAAAAGCTTTTTTCTCCCCATGTTTTCTTTCTATTTTTTCATAACATATTGATATTGAACCCTAGTAGAGAATGTACTTTATTTCAGCAAAAAGGATGGGACAGTACAAGATCCAACTGTCAAGTGAAAGAACCTATTGTTCATATTATGGCTCCAGTTGCAAGGTCTGTTTATGAGAATAGAAACTTTGAAAAATTACCGGTTTACATTATTCATAGTAGGAGAAAAAAATTCCCTGAGCCCCGAGTTAATTTTAACTCAGAAGAACTGGGATGATAAGAGAGGAGAAAGAGGGTATTTGTTTCTGACAGCAGTGGTGGCTTATGTCAGC